>NW_006203479.1:1321851-1348202 GCF_000334495.1 Tupaia belangeri chinensis | reverse complement strand
TCACACTGGGCGCGTGTGCGTGCGTGCCCAAGATCCCAAGAGGAGAATGGAGGAGAAGGGATTGCAGTGTGGCCATGCCCTCTGGGGGCTGATTTATCTCCTTCTGTCTCTCTGTCTCTCTCTGTCTTTCTGGTGAGTGCATGTGCCTTATAGCAAAAATCTCTCCAAAAATAAATTAATTAATTAATTAATTAAAATTAAAATAAAATAAAAAGACAAAGAAGTGACTGCAAAAATGTTTAATCAGTGAGGACAGCAGAGTGAATCTGTGCACCCTCAGGACCTGGAGCAATCCCTGAATGTAGCACGTACTCTGTGCTAGGTGGCTATTTCTGTTTGTTTGTTTTCCCCTTTGGAAAAATTTTTACTATAGAGCATATGTGCTTGCCAGAGAGACAGAGAGAGATGGAAAGAGAGAAAGTGGGAAAATCACCCCCCCCAGGGGGGGATGGCCACAGCACGATCCCTTTGCCTCCATTCTCTTCATGGGATTTTGGGCACATATCCACATGCACCTGGTATGTTGCCAGCCACTGGGTCCAGGACTCAAACTGTGGTTGGCTATGTGGGAGTCCAACACCTTAACCACTATGCCACTCACTCACTGGCCCCTGAGTGGGCATTTGTGGGGTTTTCTGTTTTTGTTTTTGGATTTTTTTAAGAGTTATTTATTTTTTTTATTGTCATTATTATTCAGTTTGACAAAAGAGGGAGAAAGACAGAGCAAGCAAGGCCTCAGTCAGGAGAGTGGGTATCTGTAAAGTGAGTAAGTGAACAGCAGCTCTAGACGGCCGGCCTTGGCTCTGCTTATGTTCTCCCCTCTGACACTGGTTCTCAACTCTTAAGTGTCAGGATCTCCTGGAATGCCTGTTAAAATGCAAATTTCTGGACTCCAGCCCAGTTTCTGATTCAATAGGTATGCATAATTTTTATTCCTAACAAGTTCTAGGTGATGCCGACGCCCCTGACTTAGCGTCCACACTTCCGGTACGTGCTTTACTGTAATGTCGTCTTGGGCATCCTCGCTGTTTACTGTAGTTCTCAGCCTTGCATCCTTTTCTGTGCGTCCTTACTCTTTTCTCCTTTCTTCAGTATTTTTGATCTTCCTATTCAATTGTGTACAGATTGCTGCCCTCAACATTATCTCACTAAATTCTTGAGAAATAGCACTGAGGGAATGATTATTATACCTACTTTACAGATAAAAAAAAACCTAAAGCTTAGAGCACATAAAGGAAAAAAAATCTTAGTATTGAATCAGTAAATGTAAGTTATACAGCAGGTTAAAATTATAATCTCTTTTTGTACACCTCCTCCAATATCACTTATTTAATTTCTTCTACCTCATCAACCATGAAATTAAATTCAGCAACAAAAATCACTTTTCAGAATGGCTATTTTGACCATATAGCACCATTTTTCAAGTCCTTTTGTGATGGTGGTGGTTGTTCTTTTTGCGTCTATAGAATCCTTTTTAACCAATTGGTTTCTCCATAACTTGTTCAAATCTGCTTTGCCTATGAAGACTTAACAAAATGATACCAACTTGTATATCACATAGTAGTCTTCCAGGTTTTCACCTAAACTGACCTTCTATTTGGCTATTGTCCTTGTTCCTGTAAAATGTTGTATATTTTTCTTAGAACAGTAATTCCTTAAAAGTATAAACTTTGTCCCTTATGATCACTATTATCTTAACTGGTTTCCATTGGTGTGGAAAAACTTACTAAGAAAACAAATTTGTTTGCTTAAAGAAGGAAAATGAGTCTCCTCTATATTCCCAAGATTGTAGCCCTGGTATTTTCTCCCTATATTGCACACTAAAGTCTATAACTCCTGGTTAGCTTAAAAATCACAGAACTAGGACCACAGATGGCATAATTGTTAAGTTACTGGACTCCCATATAGTTGACTACAATTTAAGTCCCAAAGTAGTGGCTTAAAACTCATACCAGGCATTTATGCGTGTGTGCCCAAAATCCTGAGAGGAGAATGAAAGAGAAGGGCTTGTGGTGTAGCCACCCCCCTGGAGGGTGATTTCTCACTTTCTGTCTCTTTCAGTCTTCCCAGTGAGTGCATGGGCCCTATAGCAAAAATCTCTCTTAAAAATAAAATCACAGGGGAATAAATAAATAAAATAAAATCACAGAACCTTGAAGCTAAAAGGGTGCTTGTTTATCTTCTGTTTCAAAGCCATGTTTATCTAGGTCATTGTGAGGAAACAGAGTCCTGAGAGAAGAGATAAATGGGCAAGAATTAGACACTCACACCCTAATAGTTTGAGTTACAAACAATTCCAGATTTTCCTATTACCAGTCTTGTGTACTTTTTTCTAATGTATAAACTTATAACCGTAAAATCCTAGTC
The DNA here is from genome assembly GCF_000334495.1 of Tupaia belangeri chinensis. Classification (NCBI taxonomy): domain Eukaryota; kingdom Metazoa; phylum Chordata; class Mammalia; order Scandentia; family Tupaiidae; genus Tupaia; species Tupaia belangeri. The sequence continues at coordinate 1,345,835 of NW_006203479.1, read as the reverse complement.
TGTCTCCAAAACTTTAAATGTTCAGCATCAGGCTGGCACTGTGGCTCAGTGGTGAAAGGAAATGGATCTCACATGACTAACTACAGTCTGAATCTCTGTCTTGATGGCTTAAAAAACATGCCAGGTACATGTATGAACATGCCTCAAATCCCCACAAGGCAAAAAACTGGAGGAGAAGGGATTGCAGCATGACCATGCCCTACTTAGGGGGCAGTTTCTCCCTCTCTCTGTCTCTCTGTCTCTCTCTGGCAAGCACACAAACCCTCTGGCAAAATTGGAAAAAAATTCATGTTCAGAATCTAAACACAAGTGTAGATATTAGTTTTGAATCAAGCCCTATGAAAAAAAACTGAGGAGATGAAGTATCTTACAATTTTCTTGCCTAGCTATTCCCCAACACCCCTGGCTCACAGTCCTCTTCCCCCGGCTCACTGCTCTCTGAGGTGCTGGGTCACTCCTGGGGCCTGCTTGTCTCTCAGGATCTTCATTCTGCACCCATCCTTCTCCCAGGTAACTCACACTCAACTTCAGTGTACAAAGCTTTCCCAGGTGAAATCCAGCCAATCGTACCTTCCTACAGACAGACACCAGCCCTGGTGAGCTTGACCAGCCTACAGTGAAGTTAAAAACATCTGTCTCTCTGTCTCCAGCAGTTAGCGTAATGGCTATGTCACTGGACTCCCACGTAGTCGACCGCGGTTCGTGTCCCGGACCCGGTGGCTTAAAACTCACGCTGGGCGCGTGTGCGTGCGTGCCCAAGATCCCGAGAGGAGAATGGAGGAGAAGGGATTGCGGCGTGGCCATCCCCCCTGGGGGTCGATTTCTTGCTTTCTGTCTCTATGTCTCTCTCTGTCTGTCTGGCGAGCGCACGCGCCCTACAGTGAAAATCTCTCAAAAAAAAACAAAAAAACAAAAAAAACCATGAGGACACTGAGTCAGATGTCAGCACGAGTTCAATGTAAAGAATGGTCATTTGTTCTGAGATTGTATCCATTTTATATGTGGGGAATTTAACGTCCTTTCATTTGGAAAATGAACATTGCTTTTAGTGCATGTGCGTGCATACCCAAAATCTTGAGAGGAGAATGGAGGAGAAGGGACTGTGGTGTGGCCACCCCCCCAAGGAGTGATTTCTCACTTTCTGTCTCTCTGGCTCTCTTTGTCTCTCTGGTGAGCACATATACCCTATAGTAAAAATCTCTCAAAAAAAAATCTTATTTAATGAAATAAAAACTAAGCAGGTAGTTGGTAGACCAATCCCAACTTTTTTTACTAAAATTTATGTCTTGGAAGTGTATACCCTATATTTTAAATAACTATATAGGAGTGGGGTCAGAGAGAAGGAGCCTCCCCCTCCAAAAAAAGAGATAAATGTGCAAGCAACTTGCAGTACAAGAGCCCTTGTCTCCCTTCTTTTTTGAGCAATTCAATGCTCAGTGCAGTGTGCGAACAGGGGTATCTAAGTCAATGCTGCTGACTCTGCGTTTCAGATTTCTTACATTAAAAAAAAAAGTCCTTTGGGATGGTTTATGCAGAATTCTATGCCCTACTTTAAATCTAAGAACTTTTTTGACCTTCAGTGCATGTAGAAAAATGGAAAAAATAAATGAGAAAAGTAGCCTGCTCAAAGAGAAGCTTTTAAAAAAAAATCTTCAAGCAAAGCTTTTTTGTGTTATCATTGATTAAAATAAAAAGGGTAACAAACTGAAAGCTTTAAAAGGAATTGTCCCTTGAAACCTTGTATATACATACTGCAAAAATATTTCCATTCTGAAACAAAGGCTTGGAGAGCCAGCTTACTGAATACAGAATGCTCAGACGGTCTCACTCAGATGTGAAGGTGACCATTCGAGGGCTCAGATAGCCATTGTGACCACCAGCTGTAAAATCCTCTCTCTGAAAACTGGCCACCTTCAGGATACAGACTCTGCGTAATCTTATGAAAGAGGGCAAAGAAATCCCTTTAGGAAAGATTTAAATAATGAACCATGGCATGCCACCTTCAGAGTTTCTCACATCCTTTGCCAACATGGAAAATCCATCTTCATCCTGACAGTAGACAACCCGTCAATGTGTTCACACAGGTTAGGATGTTCCTTTTCTTTTCCACTAGACATGACCTTTGTGTACATGACCAATTTTGCAGACAGCACAAGGGAGTCATTCTTTTGAGGACATAGGATTTAAAATTCGGAACTGCCAAGTAGCACAGGAAGAGTTCCAAAGGATGTGGTCACTTGGTGGAGCTTATACTGTACACACCAGACAGGCTTCACAATGAAACACCTGCCAGACAGCACCTTTGAATTCTTAAGCTTTCCTTCCCTCTGCAATTTCATGCTGGAAATCCACGCCGCTGCTGTTAGGCAGAGCATTGAAGGAGGGACCATACACCACCTCAGCATTCCTGTTTGTATTGCCTGTTTCCATGCAGTCCCTCTACAGGGCCAGTAGAAAAAAATAACTTCGAAAATGGAAAAGTCAACCTAGAAGGAAATGTGTACTGAAACTATAACTATATATGTAGCATGTTTTAAGTTAGTGTAAATTGATGAAAAGAGAAAAGAGCCTGCCTCATAGCCTAGTGGGTAAGGGAGCCAGACCCCACATGGCTGGCCACAGTTCAAGTCATGTCCCCTGTAGCTTGGAAAATATGCAGACGACCTGTGTGTGCAGGCCAATAGGATGGGGAAGTGGAGGAAAGGGAAGGATGATGGCATAACCACACTCCATCGTGGGGTGCTCTCTCACTCTTCCTGTCTCTCTCTCTTTCTGGCAAGCACACATGCCCTCTGGCAATTTGAAAAGAAAAAAAAGACGAAGTGAGGAAGGAAGAAAACAAAAACCGGAATGAGAAAAAAAAACTCCACAAACTAGCAGTCCTTCATCCCATCTAATAAGTATTTGTTTAAAAATAACAAATCTGAGGACCAGCAGTTGGCATAATGGCTATGTAGCTGGACTCCCATGTAATCAACCGTGGTTTGAGTCCCAGACCCGGTGGCTTAAACTCACACCGGGCACGTGTGCGTGTATGCCCAAGATCCCGAGAGGAGAATGGAGGAGAAGGGATGCGGCGTGGCCATCTCCCCTGGGGGGTGATTTCTCGCTCTGCAATTTCATGCTGGAAATCCACGCCGCTGCTGTTAGGCAGAGCATTGAAGGAGGGACCATACACCACCTCAGCATTCCTGTTTGTATTGCCTGTTTCCATGCAGTCCCTCTACAGGGCCAGTAGAAAAAAATAACTTCGAAAATGGAAAAGTCAACCTAGAAGGAAATGTGTACTGAAACTATAACTATATATGTAGCATGTTTTAAGTTAGTGTAAATTGATGAAAAGAGAAAAGAGCCTGCCTCATAGCCTAGTGGGTAAGGGAGCCAGACCCCACATGGCTGGCCACAGTTCAAGTCATGTCCCCTGTAGCTTGGAAAATATGCAGACGACCTGTGTGTGCAGGCCAATAGGATGGGGAAGTGGAGGAAAGTGATGATGGCATAACCACACTCCATCGTGGGGTGCTCTCTCACTCTTCCTGTCTCTCTCTCTTTCTGGCAAGCACACATGCCCTCTGGCAATTTGAAAAGAAAAAAAAGACGAAGTGAGGAAGGAAGAAAACAAAAACCGGAATGAGAAAAAAAAACTCCACAAACTAGCAGTCCTTCATCCCATCTAATAAGTATTTGTTTAAAAATAACAAATCTGAGGACCAGCAGTTGGCATAATGGCTATGTAGCTGGACTCCCATGTAATCAACCGTGGTTTGAGTCCCAGACCCGGTGGCTTAAACTCACACCGGGCACGTGTGCGTGTATGCCCAAGATCCCGAGAGGAGAATGGAGGAGAAGGGATGCGGCGTGGCCATCTCCCCTGGGGGGTGATTTCTCGCTTTCTGTCTCTCTGTCTGTCTCTTTCTGGCCAGCGCACAGCCCTGTAACAATAAATAAATAAATAAACAAATCTCAAAAATGCAATGAAAGTGTAAAAGACAACCTAGGAGGAAAATACATGCCTACCAAGTGCCAGGGACCACGGGAGACAATGGAGAACACTGTAAACTGCACACAGTCCAGCCTCTAAGCTGCTTACTTGCAGGTCAGAAGGTTAGCGAGTGAATGAGGTGTTTCCTGCTCAGCGTGATGCTGACGTGTTCCAGGAACACAGAGGTGCAGTGCAGAACTGAGGTGAGATGTGTCAGGAAGGCTTCCCATTGGAATTGATGTGGAAGAGGTAATTTAAAGAACAATTCAAATTATTTAATGTTGTGGGTTGAATTATTGAAGGCCTAACTCCAGCAACCTCCAAACATGACTGTATTTGGTGACAAGGTCTTTCAAGCAGTAATTAAGGTTAAACAAGGTCATGGAGGTGTGACTGACCCACTAGGACTAGAGTCCTTGTGAGAAGGAGTGATTTGAACCCACAGAGGGAAGAGCATGTGAAGACACAGAGGAGGCCATCTACAAACCAGAGAGAGGCCTCAGGGGACACCATCCCTGTCAACACCATGACCGCAGATTCAGGACCCAGGACTGTGAGCAAATCAGTATTCATCTCTCTTGTTTAAACTCCCAGTCCGAGATACATGGTTACAGCAATCCCAGCAAATGAGTGCAGCTGAGGAAGTAATTCTAGACTGAAGGAGCAGGAGCCGGAGCACCAGGTAGAATCAAGTATGTATCAGGGCGTGGGAGTGAATTGCAGCCAGGGGGGTGTGTGGATGGACACTGGCACCCGAGGACCTCATTCCCCAGGACCTGAGCTGCCAGGCAGGGCTCAGACTTGATCCCAAGGTTGTCAAAGATTTTTAAGTGAGATTAGATTAAAAAGCCATCACTTTGGTTGGTTTTAAAGAATTATTTAATTTTACTTATTCATTGTTTTTTGTTTTTGTTTTTGTTTGGTTTAATTTGACCATAGAGAGAGAGGGAAAGTGAGAAAGCAAGCCACCAGGCCTGGCTGGGACTCAAACCATGGTCTGCCATGTGAGAATGTCCAGTGCCTTAACCACCATGCCACCTGCTGGTCCCCAAAAAGCTTACACTTTGTAGAGGTTACTCTATTCAGTGTTAGAATCTGAGAGCGAGACTCTAGCACCTGGCCAACAAGTCAGAAATGTGTTGCAATAATCCAGGTGAAAGACGATGCTAACCTAAAACACTGGGAAAAGAGAAAATGTTAATCTGATATATTAGATTGTCAGGAAGGTCATGACTTATTTTTCTTTGCTTTTCTATGCAAAAAATGCATCATGACTTTCCCAATGACCCAATACCAGAACAATGTAAAACAGTTTTTAAAAATTTTTCAGTTTAAAGAAAAAAAATACTTTTTAAGCAATAGGACAATGGATGAGGGAGAAAAAAAAAAGTTGTTAGAAAAATCTGGGCACCTCTGCCACACTGTCACATTTCTACCCTCATGTTTAGTGTTCTTGAGATAGCCACATTTATAATGGCAGAGAAAGCAAATTCCATTTTTATTAGTTAATATATTTGGCAACATCTCCTAGGGCACCTGCCAACTCCAGTGTATCTTAGGCTTGTACTCTTGAACTCCGAGACACGAGAACACTAAATTCATTCCCACTTCTAAAAAGAACATGGATCGTGGCAGATTCCCTAATACCTATATTTATAACACTGCCCAGAAGTCTTCTGTTTTGCATGTGTGAAAATTGTCTACGGAGTATTCACAACCTCTCTTCACTTGTGTCTCCAGCCTTGATGTCCCCAAGGAAAACGAAACTGTCTTCTAAGTATAGCCAGGCAGGAGAAAGAATTAAGTGAGGAAGAGGAGCAGGAAAGAGCGACGTTTCCCACTGGAAGGGCTGTTCAGCCAATCGTTTTCTCTAAACAGCTTTCTTTTAGTGCATCAAGAATGTGGCTCCTCTTGGATGCGTGTCAAATCTCTGCTGGAATCTGTACATATTGAGGCTGATTTTATTAGGAGCTCTGCATTTGGACAAGCAGAAGTTAGCAAGCAATATATGAAGTCAGTGAGTCTCGCACCTGTGAAAACTTTGTCATCTATGCAATGTTCAAATATTAGAAGGATTTATTTTTATTATCCCTTTCTTCAAAGCACTCTCTTTTAAATGTCAGTAAGCTTTTCAAAAATAAGGACAGGTTTTAGCCATTGCCAGTCAAGCTTTTCCTTTCATTTCCTGTGCGTTTCTTAATAAGTGGATTTATTGTAGCCCAGATGTCCATCAGTCCAATAGCCAACCTTTTCATGTACCACGTCCAGTGGGCATGTCCTCTCTCTTATCATTCTTCCCAACTGCCCTTTACTGACTTTATCACCTTCTTAAACATTGCGTGACTTTCTGTACCGGAAACTTTTTAAGGGAACATCGCGTTATTGTGCTTCCTGTAGAAGCCCAAGCACAAAGGGAAATGATAAAGCCCTGGCCTCTGCTTTATTCATAAAACACTTTGCAAAGTGCATTTAGTAATTTGCCATTGTAACCACTGGCACCAAGAGCTTTCAGGGCCGAGTTCTGACACTGTATTTAGTTCATACTTTGACTGCTCAGCTAAAACTTCCATTTGTATGCATTTATTCTGCTTCTCACATTATGTTATCAGTCACTTTCAATATTTCAAAGTCACAGCAGGCTTTTTCTGACACACATTTGTCAGAATGAACTGCCTTGATTGCTATTATTACAGACTACAGTGCCTGAGTCAGGGGAAAAAGCTTATGTAGTACCAGAATATTGAAACTGCCTGATAAAACAATAGATACAGAGAACAAAAATAGAATAAATGTATATAAATGGATGCTTTAAGGGCTAGAAAAATGTACAATTGCCAAATAGGCCAATAGGATTCAAAAACCCATGAAGAAAAAATGTAATAAAAAATTCTTTGAAGATGATAAGGAGCTGATTGAAAATCCCATTGCCCCAGTGTTAACAAGTGTCTATTAACGTACTTCTTTTCCAATAATTAGGGACTTAAATAGTTTCTTCTAATGGATGCTGTTGTTGACAGACATTTTAGCATGAGATCTACTACTGAACAAAGAAATTACTAAAAACACACATTTTGACCAAAAAAAAAGTTTTTCAAATGCTGTGAAGAATTCATTGGAACTCCAGATCCATAATTCCTTTATCACTATTCACTTTTTTTTTTTTTTTTTTTTATGACAGAGGGCGCTTGTGCAAGACAGAGAGAGAGAAGAACCCCCACACACACTTCTCATTCCCCCTATGCCCCACCAAAAAGGCCTGGGCATGGCACAGCCTATTTTCCTCCATTTTATAAGGATCCTGGGCATGCACATACACACCCAGTGTGTTGCCACTGCAGCTGGGATTTGAACCTCAGTCAACCCATATGTGATCTGATTACCACTGCACAGCATTCAACCACTGCTCTATAGGGGCTGCCCATGCCCCTTTATCATTCTTTATAAACTATTGAACATGCTACCCAATGGAAGACCTGGGTCTCATTTGCCTGCTCTTTACTTTGGCCTCACCCATACTTTAGAACTGCACAGCAGGGAATACCATAGAAATCAATTTTAGTATCAGAGAATCCCAAGTGTCTGTAGGGGTGGACTTTAGAGTTCCTCACGGTCATAAAAGGAGAGCAAAATGGAGGAAACGGAATTGTGGCCGGGTCATGACCCTGGGAAACGGGGAGGTGGGGGGCTTTCTCCATTTCTTCTCTCTCTGTCTCTTCCTGGCTAGTGCATGTACCCCCTGGCAAAATTAAAATAAATAAATAAAATTAAAATAAATAAATATATCTGCCATCAGGAAAACCGAAAAGACTATGTTGTTTCATTCTTCTGTGGGGCAGTTATATAACTTTATGAATTTACCTCCCCTCATATATTCCTGAATATATTTTTCTAAAATAATATTCAATAAATGATGGTAAACATAGAAAATCTTCATTTAACAGACCTCACAGCCTGGGAATCCCAGTTTACTCTTCTTCTCTTTCTTTCTTTTTTTTTATGTTACAATAAAGAGGAATTATCAGATTTAGAAAAAACTATTAAGAAAAAAATAATTCAAAGGATCTAAGTTAGGACTGGCCCCATGGGTTAGTAGTTAAAGGAGTCAGATCCCACATCGCTAATGATGCTATTCAAATCCTAGCCCCAGTTGCTTGAGAAACACCAGATACAAGTGCATGCACACCCACAATTCCAACAGGATGGAGAAATGGAGGAGGGGATGCAGCCAATGCAGCAAGGGATGCTTTCTCCCTCATGTCCCCTCTCTACGTCTCTATGTGGCAAGTCCATGTACTCTCTAGAAAACTGGAGGTGGGGGTGGGAGTTCTAGGTCATATGGTTACTTACTCTAGTCCCACAAATAAGATTTAAGTCCTTCTAAAGGTATTCTATTTAATCATAATGTTATTTAAAGCCTAAAAATAATCCTTTTTAAAAATTCTGCTTGCATCATTGTAATTAAATGTTAAAATCACATTTGGAAAACTGGAGGTGATTAAATTGTTCTAAAGCCCTCGTTGCCTCATCCAGTCATCATCATGAACTTCTTACAAATATTAATGACTTTTTGGTGCCTCTCGATTTTTCATGTACCATATGACTGATAACAGAACTCTACATTAGCCCTCAGAAAAGTCATTCAAGTGAAATATATACTCATAGAGTTCAAGAAACATTTATGAAACTTTTAGAAATGTCTTCACTAGCATAATTTCCATATTCACAAACGAATTTTCTATTAAGAGCTATACTGTATAGTATTTGAGTTCTCCAGAAAGACAGAACTGATAGAATATACGATCACGCATTCCTTACTGGTGGAGATATGGTTCCAATATATACATTATTACATGATTTTTGTCATTGTGCAAATGTAAGAGAGAATGTACTTACACAAACCTACATAGTGTAGCCTACCACACACCTAAACACCTAGGCCATGTGATATAGCCTCTCATAATTTATGGGACCATCATTGTATATATGGTCCATTGTTGACCAAAACATTGTTATGTGGGCATGAATGGGAGAGTGGATGAGTGGATGGATGGGTGGAAAGATACATAGATGATAGATGATAGATAGATAAAGAGGAGATTTATTAGGAAAACTGGCTCATGTGATTACAGAGGCTGAGAAGTCCCACAACAGGCTGTCTACAAGTTGGAGACCCTGGGATGCTGATCCCATGGTTCAGTTGAAGTCAGAAACCTGTAGAACAAAGGAAGCCAATGGTGTGACACAATCCAAGTCAGAAAGCCTGAGAACCTGGGGTGCCACCATTATAAGTAGTGAAGTCCAAAAGCCAAAGAGCCTGGAGTTCTGATGTCCAAAGACAGGAAAAGAAAAGTGTATCCCAGCTCAAAAGAGAGAAGGAAAATCCTTTTTGTTCTATTGGGTTCTCTAGCTGAGTAGATGGTGCCCACCCACATGAGGGTCTTCCCAACACAGTCCACTGACTCATGCAACAACCTCCTCACAACACATCCAGAATAATCTTTTACCAGTTCTCTTAATCCAGTCAAGTAAGTAATCATCACACCTATAAAATATTGAAATAAGTCAAGAATTTTTAAGAAAAAAACATTATGATAACTCAGAAGTTATTTAGAATATATCAAAAATATTTTAAACTTACATCTTTGGTGCATCCAAGCAAATTTACAACATTAACAATTTTATTACAATATCAATTTTATTTTATGATAACAAAAATAATTGATTTTAGGAGTCAATTTTTTTTCCTGTGGAAAAGTGAATAGTTTACAAGAGTCACTAGTCATTTTACTATTTCTCTTCCTAAGTAATGTGTTAGAAGGGATGAATATATCCTGCCTAACTTTATAGGAACAATTTAAATTCATTTTCCATTGAAGAAGTAAATATTTTAAACCACAATTATATTCCACAGTCTATGGAGATATTAAAAACAAGTACCACAATGTTTAAAGATTGAGAACAAGAAAAATGTCTAAAATATATTAAATAATGCATTTGTGCTAATTAATCTAGTTACTATTTTTGAAAAAATCATTGTCAGCTTATAACTATGGCAGATAATTATGTCTAAATAACTTAATAAAGTAAATTTAGCCTATTCAACATGCAAATACCTTTATCAAATGAAATGAAGAATATACAGAGTCAGATTACACAGTAGAAATCTTTTTTTTTTTTTTTTAGGTTTTTGCCATAGTTTGCTTGCTCTCTCTAGAGAGAGACAAAGACAGTGAGAGGGAAAGTGAGAAATCATCCTCAGGGGGGGATAGTCACATCACAATCCTTTCTCCTCCTGGGATTTTGGGCATGCATGCACACTTCCCCAGTGTGATTTTTAATCTGCCAGGTCTGGGACTTGAACCTCGGTGGGCCATATGAGAGTCCAGCCCCTTAACCACCTTAATTCTATGTGCTATCCCCATAATAGAAATCTTTTTTTTTTTCTATATTTTCTCTTTTTTTTTTGAGAAGTTTTTGCTATAGAGCGCATACACTCACCAGAGAGACAAAGAGAGACAGAGAGACAGAAAATGAGAAATTATCCCCCGGGGGGATGGCCACGCCACAATCCCTTCTCCTCCATTCTCCTCTTGGGATCTTGGGCACACACGCACACACACCCAGCATGAGTTTAAACCACCGGGTCCAGGACTCGAATATGCGGTCGACTACATGGGAGTCCAGCGACATAGCCATTACACCAACTGCTGGTCCCAACAGTAGAAATCTTAAGATATTGTAAATCCCCAATCAACAAAGAATTGAGATTTTTTAACTGATTTGCTAATTACAAAATTAACTTCTGTACCCGTATCTGCACATCACACTTTACACAGACCTGTACACACACACCCATATGCACACACACTGCTCATGCTCTCAGTCATGCACTGCACTTTTGGTACTTGATTCATAATTACTATACCATAAGGGGACTACTGTGATGAGTAGCAACTTATTCCAGCTGTCATTTCAATGGACTTTCCCACAAGAATTTCAATTTTTCTAGGATCCTTTTACACTTTCCGTTATAGCTCATAGGATCAGTTCTTTCTGTAGATATTTTTAAAGGTATGATTTTTCTCATATCTTTTACTGCCCTAGAGGGAGAAGGGTATCAGTTTACCGTATTCTCAGTCGTTATGCTCTGGGCCTGTGATATGTATAGAAAGTCAGGTATCCGAGTAACCCCACCTAGGGGAGTATACATTGATAACACTTATTTAAGGATAAGAAATTCTTCTTTAGTCCTATCTTCAGATAATTATTTCATTCATGTTCTTATCCTTTTCCAAATAATATCTCCTTATAATTCTGTGCTTCTACCTCTTTCTTGTTTGTGCACCTAATAACTCATTGTAACTTATCTTCATAATAACTATAAATTTCCTCTAATGTGTTTTGAATATTATATATAGTCTGTAATACTTAGAATATTCTCAATGTATCATGGCATGTATATTTGGTAGGACATCAATGCCTTCTACCACAGTGTCTTCCCTGGATTTAAAAAAAAAATGTAATATTACATGTTTTCTTATCATCCCTATGCACCAAAACATCAGGCCTGCATTTAGGGGGAAAAAATGTGATTTCTCTACTTCTGGTCTCCTCTGCTCCAACTTCAAAGAACTCAAACTCAGAGCATTGGTTCTTATTTGCTTGTTTGTTTTCTGTGGTTGAGTTCTCACCCAAAATGTTCTACTTAAGTCCCTCCTTGGAGGACCATCTGGAAGCTACATTGAGGGCAGAAATCTATAGTTGGATTGCCTAAGGTACAAATTTCTTGGAGAACTCAGTAGAGCTGCCAATTTCCTTTTGAGGGCAATCAGGATGTTCATTAGTAATTGAGTTGAAGCAGAGAGGAACTTCATTTGTACCGAGTCAGTGACCTGGATCGGTTTCAGAATGAGTGTTGAGTTGCAATGGACTGTTCATTTCTACTTCCACTGGGATCCTGTACAAAAAGGATACTGCTCTTACCTTCTCTTATCAAACGGGGTAGGGACTTTCAGGGGCAGAAAATAAAGCTTTCTATTTACCACTTTTATCTTAGGGTAATATTTATATATGCCTTTTGGTCAATCATAGAGTATAGTATATGTCTGTCATTTGAGACTGACCTGTGGGACTGATTCCAACAACTTGGGTTGGTGCGTAACGGAAATATGGTAACAATACATTGGAATAAGTCAAAGGTTTTAGAAGTAGAAAACACAGATGAAAAATTAAACAGACCTTTCTGGAGCATGTTGAACAGAAGTTGGTAGAAAATTACAGGAATTTCAGTAATTCATAAAATGATGGTATTATTTAGAATTGAAATGATACCTAAGAAATGTTAATCAAGCATACGATAGCCAAGTGCTATTCTCAAACTTTACGATAACTTTCTCTTATTACACTCACAACTATTATACAGACATAAAAAAAAATGGAGAATGCAAAGAAGTTAAATTACTTTAGTGACTTGCCCAGGATCATAGGAGTAATAAATAAGAGAACCGGTATTCCAGCCACTCCAGAATTCTTACTCTTAACCACTACACTCTAAACCAGTCTGGAGGGCTGGTGAAATAGGCCACCAAGATTACCTGGCCTTCAGATTCTGAGTTGCCTCCAGAGAAAATATTTGTCATGAGGGGTGAAGATGCTCAACGGAACAGCAATGTCTTTGTTATCAAGGGACAGGCACAAGTTTAGTATTTCCTAGTGCCCAATCTCCAGTGACTTTTCTCTTAAGTTGTTAAGAAAACTAGAGAAAGCAACTAAAATAACTATTTTTCCTCAGAACTTGTGCCAAGAACTTGAGATCACATGCTAATAAAGCTTTGCAGTTACTTAAACAAAGAATGGCTCAAGGGATAATGGGTTCACACTTCTGTGGGTCTGTGGAGACTCCGGGCCTCAGAGCGAGCATGGAAACCAGGGCCCTCCCAGGCAGAAGATCAAGCCAGCCCAGTCTAAGTTCAAGCCAGCCCAGTCTAAGTTTCAGTCCTTGCACAAGTTACAGTCTAACACAGCAGTTTAGCAGTGAGGCAATGATTGCTGGGGCAAGGGCTCATGTTTAGCATGTTTCTAATGCTTATATGGGCTGAGGATCATGCTAAATAAATAAATGCCCCAAACTGGAGGAGAATGGCCATATAGCATCTGGAGGTCCAAAAGCTCTTGTAAAACTTGTGCAGGTAATTCCCGAAGTTAATTGAGAGGAAATTTAGAGGTATGAGGGTCCACATTTCTGGGTGGATATGGAACCAGACAAACAAGGCATGTTTCTAAAACTGTCATCACACCTTTCTCCCTTGGGGATATAGGCTCAGAAATACTGATTACATAGTTATCCACAAATTACTAATAATATTTTCTGTACATTTTGGGGATATGGTCATCATATTATACTTACCAAAAAACTCAATCTGTCAGTTAGAAAGTCTTGGAATTAAAAGAAAAAATTTTAATCTGATTGTTGTCATGTCTTAGAAAGAGGAAATGAGGGACCAGCAGGTGACATAATAGTTACATTACTGAACTCCCACATGGTCAACTGTGGTTCAAATTCCAGACTTGAAACTCACACTGGGAGTGTGTGCATACGTGCCCAAGAGAAGAAAAGAGAAGGGTTGCAACACGGTCATTCCCCTGAAGGGTGCTTTCTCGCTTTCTGCCTCTCTGTCTCTCTCTGTCTCTCTCTGTCTCTGTGTATCTCTCTGTCTCTCTGAGGAGCACACACGCCCTCTAGCAAAAAATCTCACTCAGGAAACAAAAAGGGAGAGGTAATGAATCGAAGATTATATTTCTTTTTCTTAGATCTCTCAGAGTTTGCATCTTGCTGCGCATTTCTCTGCACTAGAAGATTGATAGGCCAGAGTAAGACATCCGGAAAAAGAGAGACAATGAAGATTTGGTAGGCAGAGAGCAGGCCCAAACATAGCTGAGTCATCAGTGGGAATTGCCATTCCTTCCTGAGTCTCTTTTAAATTGTAAGTTAGACTTCTCTGTTGAGAGGGTGCAGTATTGAATGGTGAGAGTTAATTCTCAAATTAAAAAACCTTATCAAGATATGAGATCTGACCCTTTTATACTATAGCATTTTAAATTAAGGTTATAATGGCCTCTTTTCATAATAGAATCTCTGATTCCCTAAAAAAATTAAAAAATGAAAAAGAAGCATTCACATGACCAGTTACTTTACATGAAGACCAGCATTGTTATAATAGTCTCAAAAATGAACTACTTTCAGTAATTCTTTCTTCTGATCCAGGGTTGGAGGTCTTCACATAATTTATTTTTTAAACAAAGAAGTTTCCAATAATTAAAGCTGAATTTAGAGACAGTATTCATATGAATTATTTCTAACAAAGAGTATTCTCGTGTGAAAAGTAGGGGAATCCTGTCTTTCTAGCTACGTTTACTCAGTGGTTTAATGTCAGCTAAAATGCTAGCTCAGTCAAAATAGCTCCTCTATATGTAAAATTATGGTTATTTCTCAAATTACACTGTTTTTCCTTTAAGTGAAACCACATTTAAATGGTGTTATTTTGACTTGCTAGTAGATACACGTTCATGTAAAGAAGTTTTATTCGACAAGACAGTGCTTGAAGTAGAAAAAACGAACATTTTCTATAATTTAGTGAGAGGAAAAAAAAGAAATAAAAAAGATAACTGTTTAAACTCCCGTGGAATTTGTGCATTGGCAGTTATTGTAGGGGCTAACCTGTAGCTGAGGGTTAAGAAAGTCAGACTGTCAGATTCCACATAGCCAATGGTGGTTTGACCATGCCCCATGGAGGGGCTTTCTCTGTTTCTCTCTGTATCTGTCTAGCAAGCACATGTACCCTCTAGTAATTTTTTAAAGACATTATTATAGAATAAAGATTTTTAATTATTTTGTTTGAAGCTCCTATCAAAGAATGTAATAAGTATTCTCTGCCAAATGAGCCAGTAGTGATGTGTCTGCACCCCTCAACTTGTAAACAAAGCCTTAACCATATTAAAGAATCAAATTTGTTTGATCAAATCATGTGTCAAGAATTATAAAACATTATTTTTTTCCTACTTCCAAACTACTAAGTTAACCTGCCAGTTTCACAGATATTGGCAAAAGACACAAAACTCTTGGGTCAGAAATGAAGGACTTTATTACTCACAGCATGGCAGGGCAATATGAGTTTAGTGTTTTCACTGGTTCCCTTTGCCCCCAAATCCTATGTAAGTAGGACAGAGACAGGTAGATCCTGCTCGTGCAGAAGGTTTAGGAAACCCCCAATTTTACATGGAGACTACTACAAAACCTGCCCAAACTTTACCCAAGAAAGAGAAATCATCTCTATTATCCAGTCAGAGGGGGAAAAAAAACAAAATATCCTCTGACCTGAAGAAGTTATACTTCTGTTTCCTAAGTTTGTGGGCTAAAAGAAACTCCTGAAAACAAAGTTCAGTATCAAAACTCTCATAAGACATACAGAAACAAAAATCAAGAATTGCTTTCAATAAAAATACTGTAGTCAGTCCTTCTTATTCACAACTCTGCATGTGAGCATTTACTTACTGGCTAAAAGCTAGTATAAGCTCTAAATCAATATTGGTGTCATTTTTCATGGTCACTTGCACACATGCACAGAACAGTGAAAATTTGAGGTCTCTAATGCTCAAGTTCCTAGTTGAGGCCAAACATCCTACCATCTTGTTTCAGCTCTTATACAGTAAACAGTGTCCTTTGTGAAATCTACTTAATGCCATGTTTTTGCACTTTTGAGCTGTGCGTGTGCGTGATTTTGCTATTTAAAATGGCACCAAGTAGTGTGGAATTGCTACCTAGTTTTCCTAAGGAGAAAATGCACGTTTGATAAATTTTTTTTTTTGAGAGATTTTCACTGTAGGGTGCGTGCGCTCGCCAGACTGACAGAGAGAGACATAGAGACAGAAAGCGAGAAATCACCCCCCAGGGGGGATGGTCACGCCGCAATCCCTTCTCCTCCATTCTCCTCTCGGGATCTTGGGCACACACGCACACGCGCCCGGCGTGAGTTTTAAGCCACCGGGTCCGGGACACGAACTGCGGTCGACTACGTGGGAGTCCAGTGACATAGCCATTACGCTAACTGCTGGTTCCCACGTTTGATAAATTTATTCAGGCCTGAATTACAGAGCTGCTAGGCATGAGTTCAATGTCAGTGAATCCCAAACTTATATTAAATAAGGTGTCTTTAAACAAACCTGCATAAAACAAGGTGATGTGTCATTCTGCTGATGAGAATATTGTGACCACAGGCCTGCAGCAACCTGAGCCTATATGTCCCCTAGGAATAAAGGTGGAGAATTCACTAATTCAATATGCGCAGCAATTTTTTTAGAGCATCACTATTACCATGAATGGTGAGACTTAGCTGTGAAGTCAGCCACAAATGGCAGCATCCCACTCCTACTCTCACTCCTTTATAGTCTATTCTCAACAAAATTGCAAGAGCAAACCTTATAAAGTGAAATCCTAAGTGAGACCACTCTTCAGAGGGCTCCAGTGACTTAACCTCTCTTTCAGAAGTAAAGGCAGAGTTATTTCTGTGGTCCTACAGCTTCTCAGTTCCCCATCAGGCCAGCCCTTCTGACCTCTGACCTCTGACCTCTGACCTTTCTCCATCCTGCTCTTTGTTCATTCTGCTCCTGCCACCATGGCTTCCCTTGTGTTTATGGAACATCCTAAACAGGTTCTTGTTGGAAGACCTCTTCACCCACTTTTCCTCTACCTAAAAAGCTCTTGTTCTTTTTCCAAATGTCTGAAAGACTTAATCTCACTTCTTTTGAGTGCTTGCTAAAATATCACCTTCTTACTGTGGCCATCACAGACCACTCTATTGCGTTAGAAGCCTGCCCCTCCCAACCCTGGTACTCTCCACCCCTCTCCCTGCTTTAAATTCTCCACGGTACTGTCACCATCTAACATGGCATATGTATTACTAGGTCATCACATTCATGCATAAAAAAAATGTATCATGGCTTTTCCAACAACCCAATACATATGTGTTTGTTCTCTGTATCCTTCCCACAGTATGAAAGAATTACTGTCTCTTTTATCTGTATTCATATACCCAGCACCCAGAACAATGCCTACCTCATAACAAATACTTGGTATTTGTTAACTGAATGAAGAAAAATAGTACAAAATCTCTTGGAGTTTTCAGAGACTTTTTTCGTTGTTAGTAAAGTAAGCTCTATCTTAATCTGGTCCTAAAGAAAGCACTAAGAACATTTCTCCAAAACATAAATAAACATTGAGAGAGATCTGCAAACTCTTGTTCAGGCTAGCAAGGCTAGGAAGCTAATTGGAGAAAGATAGCAAGGTGTTTTCAAGCTGTCTTGAAAAGAGGAATAGTGCATTTTTGTTTTGACATTGTTGGAGACATTTTGTAGCATGTGAGTTAAATTTCGACTATCACAATAAAAAATGACTTTTAGAAACCCTACTCTCTCAGAAAAGTGTTCAATCGTGTCTTTGCCAAATCAAAAACACCCTCGTGAAGGAAAGACTGCTTTTTCTTTAGCAAACAAAACAATTAGTTTCTAGCCAAACTGCACACAAAAACATGAAAAGTTTCATTTAACTAACTGAGAAGACACAGCTTGTTTAAATCCTAAATAAAACAGCAGCCCCCAGTAATAGAAGGCGGGTCCGTCAGAAGCATGTTTCTCTCTGCACCTAAATAGATAACGAGGGAACGCACTGTGCTTGAGCACATGGCCACAGCCAGCCCCAGGTACGTAGAACAAATACCAGGCAAACTTTGAAACAGATGGTTTGGTTTGGAGTGAACTCTAATTCCAAGTTTTGCCATCAAGTGGCTTTGTCATGCTATCGTAACCCACATTTCTCCATGCCTCATCCATCTGGGAGCATGAACAAAGCCTACCTATAAAACCTTCAAATTCACTGGTTCATGCCCCATAGCAGGATGTGGGGCCTCCAATCTCCTTCAATGTTTCATACAGTTAGGGAGTTATTTTGGGTGCTCATGAAGACTCCTCTCAAGATTTCCCACTTACTAACAGCCCCTGAAAGCTAGCTGAGGATGGTATTTTAACTACCCCAGCTCAACCATCAAAATATACCTCCTTACCAAAGATGCAAACTGTTTTGAGCCAAGACACAGCCAAGTTCGCCACCGTACTCACTACTCAAACTTTACAGTGTCGGAATTAAGACTGCTTTTCTAAACTGGGTCGCACGCTATTGCTAAGAGCAGCACTCTGTCTACTTCTGCTTGACAAGTGCTCCATGTCAAAGGCTCGGAATGCATTTTTGCCTGACTTCAGAATTTGTATACATACATATGTATTGAATACATGCATGTGTGTGTAAATAGAATATGACCATGCGGTGAGAGCCATAAATATGGACAAAGTGCTACTAAAATATAATGGAAGTAGAAGACCCTATCTGCTCTAAGATCAGAGAATACTTCACCATGGAAGGAGCATTAATGTGGACCTCAGTATATGGGTAGTATAGAAGTATTGGGAACCAGCAGTTAGCGTAATGGCTATGTCGCTGGACTCCCACTTCCACGTAGTCGACCGCAGTGCGTGTCCCGGACCCGGTGGCTTAAAACTCACGCCGGGCGCGTGTGCATGCGTGCCCAAGATCCCGAGAGGAGAATGGAGGAGAAGGGATTGTGGCGTGACCATCCCCCCTGGGGGGTGATTTCTCGCTTTCTGTCTCTATGTCTCTCTCTGTCTGTCTGGCGAGCGCACGCGCCCTACAGTGAAAATCTCTCCAAAAAAAAAAGAAGTATCATTACTGTTACTATTCAATTCCTTGCTGGAAATACTGTTTTATCAGTTTCCCTGATTCCTGTATTTCAAGAAGGTAGTCAGATATCTAATGCATTAGTGGAGTCACTTGAAAATTTTTCTCCTATAAAAAAGTAGTGACATTTTGCTGAGAGATGGTTTGAGCCTAAACTCCATGGGGTAATCTTTTCCATACATTACCTGATTTTTAAAAGTTTATGTTCAAAACTGTCCTGCTTGTATGGAATCTGCTTCCTAGTCCTATGAAGGACAAAAATGCAAGGTACAAGAAAAAATGAGCAGGATGAGTTGCAGGTCAGTGGTTAAGAATTTATATTAGCAGTCAAGGAAGAGCCCCATAACTAACTATGCGAGCAAATCCTGAAGAAAGAAAGGAGCAAGTCATAGAGGTGTCTAGAGAACAGCATTCCAGGCAGAGAGAATAGCAGTGCAGAGGCCCTGAGGTGCAGACGTGATTACACATGCCAGGAACGGCAGAGGCCCAGAGCGCAGTGAGCAGGAGGGCCCATCACAGGAGTTGAAATGAAAGAAGTAGCCCAGGGCCAGAGCACATCCACTTTATAAGCCAACGTCAGGACTTGGCTTTTGAGTGAATACAAAGATATTGGGAAGTATTGCTGTCTGAATTAAATTTTTCAAAGATATCATAGGTGGGGCCAGCAGGTGGTGTGGTAGTGAAGGCGCTAGACTCCCACATGGCTGACTTTGGTTCAAGTCCCAGACCTGTTGGCTTGCTTTTTCACTTTCCCTTTCTCTCTCTCTCTCTCTGCTCAAATTAAAATAATAA
Source organism: Tupaia belangeri chinensis (assembly GCF_000334495.1). NCBI lineage: Eukaryota > Metazoa > Chordata > Mammalia > Scandentia > Tupaiidae > Tupaia > Tupaia belangeri. The sequence goes on along the minus strand of NW_006203479.1, from coordinate 1,326,258 downwards.
TAATAAAAGAAAAAAATAAATAATTATTTTTTTAAAAAAGGTTACATGGGACAGCAAGTGGCATTGGTAGCTAAGGTTCCTAATTACCACATGTCTGATTGCAATTCAAGTCCCAGATCTGGCAGCCTGAAAATCTCACTGGGTACATGTGTGCATGCCTAAAATCTCAGGAGGAGCATGCAGGAGAGGGGATTGTGGTGTGGTCATCCCTTTGGGTAGTAATTTCTCACTTTCCCTCCCTGTCTTTCTCTGGTGAGCATACACACGTACTATGGCAAAAAACTAAAAATAAATTAATTAATAAAAAGAACGGCTTAAAAAGATAACAATAATAGTTGTTGATAATCACTAGTGAGTAAAGTGACACAAGGAGCCCCTGAGGTCCTTCAGAATGATTTCAACCACAGTGGCAGCAGTGGGGAAAGGGAGACATGAAGTAGACATTCTGAATAAATAAGAGAAGTTGCTAGCAGATCGGCTGTGGGGAAGGAGTCGAGCATGACCCTAAGGTTCTTATTCTGAATAACTAGAAGAGTAAAGTGGTCATTTCATGAGATGAGAAACCTTCAGGAAAAGCATGCTGGGGTAGGTGGGGCATAGTTATTGAGAGCTCAGTTCTGGACAAGAGACCTTTGAAGCTGTGGAGTTCACCAGCCTTCAATGAGATCCACCTTTGCTCTGCAGCTTTTGAACTTTGTGATCTGAGGTGTTAACTCAAACCTTCTGAGGCTTCATTTCTTTACCCATAACATGAGGTTAATAGAGCCTAATGTGTAGGCTAAAGTTGTGAGGATTCACCAAAAGACAGACATACCTAAAACATAAATGTTAAAATGCACCATCTTCAAATGATTCAGAGGAAAAGCATAGTATGAAAAGCTATGCATGAATTTCACAGATTTCTGCACCAAAATAAACTCATTAAATTCCCATTTTCCATAAACTTTTTGAAATCTTTTTATTGAAGTAAAATGAAACAAAACCAAGTAAGCATTTAATAAATGGTGTTATCTAAATCTTCATGAGTACAAGTGTGATGCTTCTTATAGCACTAAAATAATGATTATTTCAAAAAAAAAAATCTGATTGTGTTTTCAGACCACTCAGTTTCTGTGTTCATCCCAGCAATTTCTCCTTTTCATTTCCACTCTTTTCTGGGCTTATTATTGTCAATATTCTGTTCTTTTTCATAGATGTTTTGGCAGTTTTCTCATCACTTTACCAGAAAACTCAAGCGTCAGTCAGTCTGGTACAGATTTCTATACTAACCAATAAATGCCACTCTTGGTTTTATTCTTTGGGGATTTATCTAGTGCCTCAGACTATCAAGCTAATGGAATACGATTCTGGTTTATTTGCCACATGTTGGTCAAATTTATACACTTTCCTAGACATCTTATTTTCTCCTACAGAAAGTTTTGTTGTATGCGGGAGAGTGTCCATACGTCATTCATCCTGCCTGTTTGTTGACAGTGATGTCTTTCAACTCCCTTTAAAACTGGTCTTTGTATATGTGTGTCTTCCATTCTCCTCCCAGACAGCAGCACAAACTACTCCACTTCCAGTGTGCTCTCTCACCTCAAAACCTGTTGTTTCATTGTTAGACTGGGCACCAAAGTTATGTGTGCCGAGTTACCAAAGCCAGTTTGGGTTAAGTTTCACATTTAGTTGTTTGGATGAACGACATTTTCTACATATCTTCTTAGAGATGGCGCCTCTTACAGTTCCAGGTCATTTACCATGGTGGCCACATCTGAGCGACCCCAGATCCCACCTTTGGGAGGTGTGTGAAAAGAATGCTGAAGTTACACCTCACTATGATTTTTACTACTTCCTTTCTGAAGTGTCTCCTTCCTCTCCCCTGAAATCTAACACAACTGGCGACATTCAGCTCTAACACCCCTTCTTCCTAGAAGTCGCTTCATTCTGCTTTTCTTTTTTAACCCCATTACACTTGTCAAACTGGATCTTACAGAGGAGCAGTCATGTGCATGTTCTCAATTGACCATAAACCCCTGTTGAAAGAAAAACTTCAGACAAATCTAATTTAGCAGTTTAATTGAGCAAGAACAATCTGCCCATTGAGCAGCACCCAGAACTGGTTTTGAGGTGCCATGTGGTCGGATAACATTTATGGGCCGAAAAAGGAAAGTGAAGTACAGAAAACTGAAGTGAGGGAAATGCAATGGAGAACTTACAGCTTGCTTCTTCATCTCGGCCTAGTGTAAACAGCAGGCATACATGATTGCCAACAGTGTACTTGACTGCTGCTGTGATGGAGCTCTCTGATAAGGAAACAGACTCCTGGGGACCTGCAGTTAGGGTAATGGCTATGTCGCTGGACTCCCATGTAGTCGACTGCAGTTTGAGTCCTGGACCTGGTGACTTAAACTCACGCCGGGCACATGTGCGTGCATGCCCAAGATCCTGAGAGGATAATGGAGGAGAAGGGATTGCGGCATGGCCACCCCCCCGAGGGTGATTTCTCGCTTTCTGTTTCTCGGTATCTCTGTCTTTCTGGCGAGTGCACGCACCCTATAGCAAAAAGAAAAAAAAACTCTCAAAAAAAAAAAAAGAAAACAGACTTCTGAGGTAGCTGGTGATTCATGTACAAGAACTCCAATAAGCAAAATAACATCAGATGCTCCAATTTTATTTGTAATGAAAATAGAAACTTTGGGCTAGCAGGTGGCGTGGTGGTTAAGGTGTTGGAACTCCCACATGGCTGACCATGGTTCGAGTCCCAGACCTGGTCGCTTGCTTTCTCACTTTCCCTCTCTCTCTGTCTCTCTGGTCAAATTAAAGAATAATAATGATAATAAAAGAAATAAATAATGAATAAAATAAATAATTCTTAAAGAAAATGAAACTTTTAATCCATTGATCAGTAATTTACTTATTAATTGAATAAATATCTTAAATCCTATGTATGTGAGGCCCTCTTGAGCTAATGTAGTTTTCCTTTTTTTTTGGAGAGGTTTTTGCTATAGGGCACGTGTGCTTGCCAGGAAGAAAGAGAAAGACAGAGAGACAGAAAGAGAGAAATCACCCCCCAGGGGGGATGGCCACACCGCAATCTCTTCTCCTCCATTCTACTCTCAGGATCTTGGGCACGCACACACACATGCCCGATGTGAGTTTAAGTCACTGGGTTCAGGACTCAAACATGGGAGTCCAGTAACAGCCAATATGCCAACTGCTGGTCCCAGCTAATTTAGTTTTCTTTATCAGCCTTAAATGGCAGGTACAATAACTGACTTACATTCTAGTTCTAAAATCATCTTAAAGATAGTAGATGATCAGTTAGCATCTGTTGAAGTGAAATACTTTTTTGCTTAATACTGTCTCTCAGTCTCTGCTTTGTCTTCCTTTTCGGCATTGTTTTGGCATCACAGTCCATATTAGTTGTATGCCACTAAACACAATTTTATTAATTCAACAAATTTGAACACTCTGTATATGACTTTTATTGAATTTGATTTTGGGAATGCAGTGAATTAACACATACTTCCTTTCCTAGAGGATCTCAACGAAAGAAAGGAAAAACTGGCAAGTAAATAATTCAAAGTCTACAGAATATGTGCTATGGTCGTGCATTTTTCAAAGAGGTGTGTAGGCACTTAAAGAGTTTCAAAGGAAAATGGGATTTGGAGTTGTCATTAGGTGGGGTTTGAACAAATTGAAGCATGCAATAAATATGAATTGCACTTGGAGCAGTGCCCTACATGTGGAAGGCCCTCAGTAAACATTGCTTGTTGAATTAAGGATACAGTGGCAGCCAGGACCGAAGTTCAGAGAAAGCAGTGGGCAAAGCTACAGGAAAGGCAGTTGAAGTACACCATGACTTTCCTGCCTTACTGCTGACCTTAGCTTCCAGTCACTTATATCCTCGTTTGAGAACTCCCCAGATCTCACGTGAATAAGGTGACGAAAATAATAAGAGCAAGCCGACCTGTGGCATGGTGGTAAGGCAGCTGGATACCACATGGCCGACTTTGCAGTTTGAGTCCTAGACACAGCAGCTTGAAAAACACACCAGGCACTTGTGGGTGCATGCCCAAAATCCCAAGAGGAGAAGGGATTGCAACATGGCCATTGTCTTGGGGAGTGATCTCTCGCTCTCTCTTTCTCAGGTGAGCACACATAGCCTATAGTAAAAACTAAAAAAATAAAATAAAATAAGACCAAGTAGCTTCCCAGAAGATTATGTTGACTTCTCGGGACCCGCAGTTAGCGTAATGGCTATGTCGCTGGACTCCCACATAGTCAACTGCAGTTCGAGTCCTGGACCCAGTGGCTTAAACTCACGCTGGGCGCGTGTGCGTGCGTGCCCAAGATCCCGAGAGGAGAATGGAGGAGAAGGGATTGTGGCGTGGCCACCCCCCCGGGGGGGGGGGGGGGGGTTTT
>NW_006203479.1:1280763-1321170 GCF_000334495.1 Tupaia belangeri chinensis | reverse complement strand
GGGGGGTGATTTCTCGCTTTCTGTCTCTCTGTCTCTGTCTGTCTGTCTGGCGAGCGCATGCGCCCTATAGCAAAAACCTCTCAAAAAAAAAGAAGATTATGTTGACTTCTAGTAGCAGTTTTAGATTCTTACACACTCATACACACACATACTCTTACCTGTGGCACTAATGTAAGAAAGGAGGATAGAAACAAAATACTTCTAACATTATTTTTTAAATTGCAGTATTTCTTCAAATGATTGTCAAAGATCAGGTTGACATCAGATGCTCCAATTTCATTTATGATGAAAACACAAACTTCTCATTCATTAATCAGTAATTTACTTATTAATTGAATAAATATATTGAATCCTACATATGTGATTGTTTCTTTCCCAGGATGCAGACCGACAAAGGCAAGTATATTGACCCTTCTTTCCAATTAGTTTATTCGAAACAATTGCAAAGACAATAAATAAAACAAATATTTATTGTATTAAGAATTACATCAGAAGTGTACATAGATTTTTAAGGTGACTAGAAAGAGCATCTACACTGGAATGGAAAGCAAAAAGGAAAGTATCTTGAAAGAAATTGTGTGCCTAAACTGATTTTTAAGGACAAAGACAGGTTAATGGGGCAGAACTATAACTACCAGAGAGTAGAAGCAATTGACCAAGTACATCCAGGTACTCATTAACTGTTAGATTTTCTTCTTTCAAAAATCTGTACCTTTCCTGGCCTTAGCTGGAACCAGAAGTTACCACCTATGGAGAAAGATTATCTTCACTGCCTTTGAAGAAGCATAATGCTAATCTGAAGTTATCTTTTATGGGCTTAAGTGATCAAAAGGCAAGTCAGTAGATAGTTTCACAAAGCACAGTGGCCTCAAGAGTGGAGAGTCCTGGGATAAGCCACCCTATCTGTCGCCAAGATGTTATGAAAATAAATCACTGTTAACTTCAATTTGTTGACAATTAAAGTAGCACCTGTTGTAGATTTGGGTGAATGTACTGATTGATATTGTAGCCATAACATGTACAAAGTAGCATTCCCACAGAAATATCATAATAGCTTTTATTCTGTGACAAAGATGATATCAAAGAACTAAATGTATTAAGCCACATAACCGTCATTTCTATTGTTCAAATTCGCCATGTGAAAGGATATTTGACATACTACCGTGTCGGACCAGTACAATGCTTTGAGATGGATTCCAAATATTTCTCACTGAGTAGTTTAAAAGGAGTAGTGTATGATGGGGCTGTTTCTTTTCAAGATTATTGAATGTAGCAATGCCTTTCACCTTTATTATCTTTAAGATGTCTCTGTAAACTTTAAACTCATAACAAAGTTAGAATTTTTCCTCCATGCTTATACAAACCAGAGACACAATGATTTCTTATGCATTAACCCTAGCCATTAATAACTTAATGTTTATTTTCTGCTACCATCAGGTAATTTTTGTATTTTTACATTAACCTAATATTTGTGCCTCAAAGATGACACATTTCCCTGTCTTTATAAACCAAGTATTTTAGTCCCCAATAGTGATTATGAAGCAGTATTATTTTAATGGATTTTCATACTATGATGCCATGGAGGAATTACTGAGATATAATTATTTTTTTCCTATACTCAGTGAGCTTTGAGTGCTATGATCTGATTTTCTTCTCTTTCTCTTGTTTGTGCTTTTGTTTCTCTTTTTTTAATTTGCTGTCAGATTACTCTGATTTATTGTGACTGTTATTGCCACCTCCCCATTCAACATCCCCTTCTAATAATATACTACTTCAAATGCGATTTATTTCAGCAAAGCTGAATTGAGCTCATACTATGTATTAGTACATAGTAGTAATACTTTACTAAGTGCTAGAGGTTCAAAGATTCAAAAACAAAACACCATGGTTTCAGCCTTCCCAGACATGTCAGGTGAGAAAGACGTAGTAATATGGGACCAGCAGTTAGCATAATGGCTATGTCACTGGACTCCCACGTAGTCGACCGCAGTTCGAATCCCGGACCCGATGGCTTAAACTCACGCCAGCTCATGTACGTGCATCCCCAAGATCCCGAGAGGAGAATGGAGTAGAAGGGATTGCAGCATGACCATCCCCCCGGGGGGTGATTTCTCGCTTTCTGTCTCTCTGTCTCTCTATGTCTGTCTGGCAAGCACATGCATCCTGTAAGCAAAAACCTCTCCCCCCACCAAAAAAAAGGAAAAAAAAAGAAGGACGTAGTAATATAAACAGGTAAATACAATCATGTGTACTAATTACAATTATTATGATTTTATTCTGTCAACAATGTGGTGTCTGCTGTTTCTGGCCTTTAACAATGTGGGAGGAGCCACAACAGAATTGACGTGCTCAGCATCAGTGGACCAAGGAAGAATTCAAAATGGGGGGGGGGGGTTGTTTGTTTTTTTTAAAAACTTGTTTTATTTAACTTTATTTATTTATTTATTTTAATTTGACCAGAGAGGGACAGTATGAGAGAGAGAAAGTGAGAAAGCAAGCCACTAGGTCCTGGACTCGATGTATAGTTGGCCAGACTCCAGTGGGAGTCCAGTGCCCTCAACCACCATGCCACCTGCCAGCCCCAAAACAGATTTTTTTTTTTTCTTTTTTTGGAGAGGTTTTTGCTATAGGGCGCGTGCGCTCGCCAGACAGACAGAGAGAGACAGAGAGATAGAAAGTGAGAAATCACCCCCCAGGGGAGATGGCCACGCCACAATCCCTTCTCCTCCATTCTCCTCTCGGGCTCTTGGGCATGCACGCACACGCACCCGGCGTGAGTTTAAGCCACCGGGTCCGGGACTCCACCCGCGGTCAACTATGTGGGAGTCCAGCGACATAGCCATTACGCTAACTGCTGGTCCCAAAACAGAGATATTTTTAAGTATATAATAAAGATGCATGAGAAGGTATCTCCTGTGGAAGAAGAGATCTACTATTAATATAAAATGTAACATAAATATATTGTAAAACTTTTGTCTGAAATAAGAACTAATTCACTTATAGTGAAACCAAAGACATAGTCCTAGTGTGAGTTTTGGATATTTACTTCGTAGGACCCGTTTTAAACATTTGGGGTCTTATTTTGCTAACTTTCTATTTCTACAGCAGATACAGAATTGTTGGAAGGCTAATACAGGATAGTCCAGGGAGTGAAATATTAATGCATTTACTATGAGAACTTTGTAATGTTCTATTTTATTGCATTTTATTCTGGTACATCACATTTTATTGCCACTACCTTGCCACTACTAATTAGTATCTTCTAATGAGAAAAAAAAGTCAAAACTAGAATTAGACATGTGCAGATAGCCTCTGAGTTAATGTGGGGTCATTTTGCTGAACATGCTTTCTGTATGAGACAGTTTGGTTTTTTGATGGTGGTGTATGTGTGAACCTATAACCATGAATAGAAAATATAACTCTGACCATTAGACAATCTCTTGAAAATTTCTGGTGGCAAAGGCATTGTCTTTTCATAAAATAGCATTCTTAGTACAACACAATAAATATTGGCCATTTTATAACTATTATCATTATTCTTAAAAAAATAACATGCTTATTAAAAATAACCAGGTTTCTTTTGGAACCCTGGTGAAATTTCTATACATTCTGGTAAAAAAAAAAATGTTAACGATATACACATAAAGTGAACTATACTAGTCAATAAGGCAAAAAAGTTAATGATATTAATTAATATATTTGGTCTGAGCTTCCTGGCTTTCAGTTTAACCTCAAGGTTAGACCTTTGACTGCTTCATCCCATTTTCTTACAAAATATTTACATACATTCCCCAACACCCCCCAGGGGGATGGCCACACTGCAATCCCTTCTCCTCCATTCTCCTCTCAGGATCTTGGGCATGCAAGCACACACGCCTGGTGTGAGTTTCTAGTCACCAGGTCTGGGATGCGAACCGCGGTTGACTACATGGGAGTCCAGCAACATAGCCATTAAGCTAACTGCTGGTCCCAGTGACCATTTTAATATTGTATAACAGTTTTCAAAATGCTGAATGGAGAAGGTAAACACGAGTTTTTTCAGATAGTGCATGTTGTTTGGAAAAGTCAATTCCACTGAAAATTATTCTATTTCACTTCATATGTCTTTCACTGGGTTCCAACCCCCCCTAGACCTTCTCTCTCTCGCTCTCTTTCTACACACACCATGAAAACCACAATGACTAGATCCCAAGATAATGTATGGTTGCAAATTTTTCAAAACTCTACTTGCTAATTGGCTATTTGTGGCTGTTTTAAAATTCCAATGATATTCCTAGCACTATGACTTCTTGATGAACTCTCAAGGATAAATTAACGGTAAAACGTGACCTCAGAGAGTTGAGTCATACAGAGTCTGCATAAAAACCAGTAAAGTTGGCCAAAAATGATGATTTTTCAGTTTTATGGCATTTACCTTAAACTATTATTTATTTTTCTTTCTTTTTCAAGAGATTTTTTGCTATAGGGCACATGCACTCACCAGAGAGAGACAGAGACAGAAGTGAGAAATCACTGCCCCCCCCCCAGGGGGGATTACCATACCGCAATCCCTTCTTCTCCATTCTCCTATTGGGATTTTTTTTTTCCTTATTTACATTTTAATTTTTTAATAGTACAATTTGGGGGAACAGTATGATTTTTCAATATATGCATACAATGCATGGTGATTCAATCAGGGTGGCAAACATATCCATCCTTTCAATCATTTATCATTACTTTATGGTATGAGCATTTAAAATTCTTTCTTCTAGCTATTTTGAAATACACATTAACCGTAGATACTTTACTGTACTCTAGAACTCATTCCTCTTATCAAACTTCAATTTCATATTTGTTGACCAAGTTCTCTTTATACTACCTCCATCCCCCACCTCTTACTAGCTTCTGGTATCCACCATTTCCCTGTCTGCTTCTATGTAATTGAGTCTTTTAGCTTCCACAAATGAGTGAAAACATGTGTTTTAGCACCTGGCTCATTCACTCTGCATAATTTTCTCTAGGATCATCCATGCTGCCTCACATGGCAAGATTTCACCCTTTCTTTAAATGACTAAATCACTGTGTATGTATACCACATTGGGATACTTAGGTTAATTTGATATCTTGTCTAGTGAATCGTGTGCGTGGGAGTGTAGCTTATCTTCTTGACATACTGATTGCCTTTCCTTGGTTATATGCCCAATAGTGGGATTACTGAACCATAGGTTGTTCTATTTTTTTAATTTTAGAGAGATTTTTGCCATAAGGTGTGTGTACTCTCCAGAGAGACAGAAACACAGAAAGTGATAAATCATTATCCAAGGGGGATGGCCACACCACAATCCTTTCTCCTCCTTTCTCCTCTTGGGATTTTGGGCACACATGCACACAAGCTTGGTATGAGTTTTAAGGGACCAGATCTGGGACTTGGACCATGGTTGACTATATAAGAGGCCAGTGATGTTACCATTATACCATCTGCTGGTACCAGGTAGTTGTATTTTTCTTTTCTTTTTCTTGAGGAACTGCTATACTGTCTTCCATAATTTCTACACTAATTTACATTTCCAGCAATAGTACACAAAGTTCCTCTTTCTCTGTATCATCACTAGCACTTGTCATTCTCTTTTTCTTTTTTATGCTAGTCATTCTAAGTGTGATTAGGTGGTACTTCACTGTGATTTTGATTGTATTTCCTTGATGATTACTGACGTTGAGCATTTAGTCACATACTTATTGGCCATTAGTATGTGTTCTTTTAATAACTGTCTTTTGGGGTTGATTGCTCATTTTTAAACCAGATTATTTGTTTTTTTTTGTTGTTTTTTTTTTTTACTGTGGTCATTAAGTAGGTATTTTATAATGTTTTTTTTTTAATTTCATGAAAGGCAATTTTAGTTTTAATAAATCAAAATTTTAAAATGTTAAGAGAACTTTGCTTAAGACTAAAAGCCAGGAACCAGATTAGGATTCTGTTCAAATGGTAGTTACCTGGACCTATTGGGATTTTTAACATGCACACATGTACACTCGATGTAAGTTTCAAGTTGCTGGGTCTGGGACTCAAACCATGGTCAGTCATGTGGGAGTCCAGGATCTTAGCCACTATGCTTCCAGCTAGCCTCAAGCCATTATTTCTTAGCACTAGTTCCAGCTCTAGAACAATTACTTACCAAAGCCAATGATGACATGGTTCTGTAGTCCTCAGAATTAATATCTACTTATGTTAGGAAATCATTTCTATGAACCCTGAAACTCAGTGTGGAATTAAGCTGAATTTAAACAAACGAGATCCTGTAATAAATTCATATCTCTGAGCACATAATTGTTTCCTGCCTAATAACAAAGACCCAAGAGACAGCAACAAAATTTATCCTTTTTTCTAATATACTGATACTACAATAACAACTATCAGTGATGGTCAAACCATCACCAGAGCCTATTGCACTTCATAAAATATCCTGCATTTTAACAGATAGATAGATAGATAGATAGATAGATAGATAGATAGATAGATAGAATTAAAAGCATAAATTTGAATGTCCAGAACTTGCATGACTTTCCCATGTAATAAATGAGCTACGTTGGTACTTTCAAACACTGGTTAGAAGTATCCCACGGAGGATCAGTGTATGCTCCTAGAACCAAGGGGGAGTCTGGTTACTTTGAGTTCTAGGCATTTTATCCTCTTGTTTCTTCTAAAAATCAGTCCATAGTTGTAAACATTTTAGGCATGCACATTTTCCACATAGATATCATTTTTAGATGAATCTACTACTACCGTTTGGAAATTGTTCAGAGTTCATCTGATGGTACCGGGCCACTAGAGCAAACATAAACAAATTAGCAAGAACCAAAATCATTCACGCAGACCAGACTTGGATGAAGGCAACCCAGCACACATTTGTTTTATAATCAAACATTCCACATGAGTATATATGAGTAGATAAGGATTAGGGCCAATTAGATGGGATTAGATGGCAGTTGTTTTTGCCTTTGTTTCTGTTTTTGCCATTGAAGATTGGAGGGTGGGGATCAGAGTAGCTAAGGCAAATTTGACACTGCAAATTTGATGCTGTATTTCTGAGTATTTTAATAGATATGATGCTAAAATTTTGGCAAAATGATGTAGTAGAACCAAGGTTAGAACACCATCATATCGTGCTGTGGCAGAAACCACTAAGTACAGTGCAGTTCTAAAGTCCTGTATACTGAGGAAAAGGGTTTAGGTCCAAACTTTTAGACCTAGAAAGTTTAGTTATACAAAGAGTTCCCTTAGTCCTTTCAACCTAAGAGAGTTAAATAAGTATTACTCAAAGGCCACCCTCTCCCCTTCTCATTATAAGCATTCAGAAATCTTGGGACATGCTTTGCACTGACTACCTGGTATAGAAACCTCTTACAAACCTGGTCAGCCTCTGACCAAGTACATTGGAAAGGACTCTTCACTTCGAATACCTGGCTATGAGTTCTGTCTCTGCTTTGTATGAAGTATAGGGCCTTGATACATCTTTTACCTCTTTAAAACTCAGTTTCCTCATCTGTAAAATTATGGTAATAGTTTCCATCTGCCTCACAGGGATGTTTATAAATTCAGTAAGATTGGAAACATGAAAACTAAATGTCAATAGAAAACTACTATATCCATTGTCTTGTATGAAAATGTATCCTCCTGGGACCAGCAGTTGGTATAATGGCTATGTCACTGGACGTCCATGTAGTCGACTGCGGTTCGAATCCTGGACCCAGTGGCTTAAACTCACACCGGGCGCAAGTGCATGCATGCTCAAGATCCCAAAAAGAGAATGGAGGAGAAGGGATTGTGGCGTGGCCAACCCCCTGGCAGGGTGATTTCTCCCTTTCCATCTCTCTGTCTTTCTAGTGAGCACACACTCCCTATAGCAAAAACTCTCTCTCAAAAAAAAAAAAAAGTACTATCCTTAAACCCAAGCAAGGAAGATCCAACAAGAACCCTACTCTTTTCTATAAGAATTACTTATTTTTTTTATTTTATTTATTTATTATTATTATTATTATTATTATTATTATTATTAATTTGCTATAGGGCACATGTGTTCACCAGATAAAGAGGGAACGTGAGAAAGCAAGCTACCAGGTCCAAAACTCGAACCATGGTCAGCCATGTGGAAATCGAGTGCCTGAACCGCCATGTGGCAACAGAGCCCTACTCTTACAAGTGCCCCTCTGACTCTGCCTCTTTCTTCACCTCCAACCTTATGGAAATTTGCAGAGTCAAAACCTGTTTACCAGAATTCTGTGCCCCATTCTAGATCAGACGGCAGTGTGCAGAACCCATAATTCCCTGCACAAACTGCCCCAATCTCAACTCCTGGACCTGTGGATCATCTCTCCCCAGTACATTCTCCAAGGTGGAACCACACAACTGGTGTAACTCCCCAGGCTCAAGGGTGGCAGTGTGGATGGAGTATGGATGTGCACACCATGGCCACATGCCTATGGAAGGCCCCTCAAGGGGCAGGAAAAACCTGGAAGTGGAAGGAAAAGGGATCACGCAGCTATAATTTAAGCACATATTTTATTTAAAAATTTGATCGCTTGACTGATAACTTTTAAATATTTAGAAATGTGCTATGCCAACTTCTGTTTGTACTTTTGCCCTGGGCTCCATAAATATTCATTGTTTCACAGTTGCCATGATTAATCATTCCATAGATTTGGAATTTATTCCCATATTTTCTCCTTATTTTAGGACTAATTATTGTAGTTCAATACTTTACCATGGAGAGGCAAATATACTAGTACATAGTACAAGATTTTTTTAGTTCTTCCATCTGGACAAAATCCCAGCCACTGCCCCATTACACCACCTGCTGTGCGCCTGCTTCCAGCTCCCCCATCGAAGCCATTTGTAGACATTCTGTCATTCATGTGGGACAGTGTTGCCTGATAGGCACAATCCTCTTCTCCTATCAGTTTGGAAAATAAAAAGTTATAATCTCCTTTTTCCTTTGGTAACAGATAAGCCCTTTCTTTAGAAAAAGAAGAAAGCTGAATGTAAAAAGGTGATAAGGAGATTACATAGTTAAACCTTTCTAGGTGAGATCATCTCTATATTGAATCTCTGCAATGATTTTGTGTAATATCTGTAAATAGCACAGAATACTATTTAGCCGCAGAAGAACCAGTTTAAATGACTTTCAGCCTTGATGAGAAATGGGAAGACTGAAGTGCACTACTCAATGGCATTTGTACAACTGGCAGCTTGGCAGAGAGCAGCGTTCACCTCCTTATATTAATTATCTAGGTTATTAAGAGTAGAGCTTAAACGGAGCAGGTATGTCAGTTAATCAGCTTCTTTCATTTAAAGTTGAGATTTTTACTTTTTTCCTTCAGTTATTCCCTACATCAAGAAGTACTTTATATATCACAAGCACTCCAAGGAAGTGGGAAAATCTACTATATATGTTTATTACATTTGCAAAAAAAAAAATTTTAATGGTTCATCTTTGATTTAAAAGCTTGTCAAAACCTTAGATACCTTCTATCTCAATACAAAAAGAATGCAATTGAAAATTTACACTTATTGCCATAACCTGCACTTGTACAGGGACTTTTTATTCCAGTATTTTGCTGTCATACCTATTGGGTCAGAAAAGTCATGATGCATTTTTGCATAGAAAAACACATCAGTATATTCTCATTTCTGCATGATGACAATCTTATGTGTTAAGTAATGTGTAATAGAAGCCTCTCACCATCGCCATAATGTTTTCACTAGACATTATTTTCTTTTTTGACAATTACAGCAATCCAAACCACTCTAATGAATGTAGACAGATCTTTTCTTATGTAAACCCCTAAGCTGTACGTTAAACAAGGCTGATGCCGTACACGAAACAAGTCATAGAGATTCGGGAAAATATTCTAGTCCTTTATTAAGCACTGGTCCCCCAGGAATCGCAAACTCAAATGCCTTCGAGGAGTGGCAGTTAACAAGACTGTTGTGAAATACACCATAAATCGTGGGCCCTCGTTGTGGGATCAGACTTCACGTTTGTCTAGTTACATTGCTTTTCATCTCTGAGTACTGCACACCGTCACAGCACCTACTAGTGACCCCACCCTCTCCAGCTGGACTTGTACCCACTTTTCTCCTTCAGCTCCTTCATCTTTTTCAGAGTCATGGCTTTTGGCTTTATCTTCCCTTCATTGATCCTTTGACTCACAGCGTATATGGCTTCTCCAGGTCCTTTTTTTCCCCTTAGGTTTTTGACATAGGGCACCTGCACTCACCAGAGAGAGACAGAAGGAAAGTAAGAAATCACCACCCCAGAGGAGATGACCACACCACAATCCCTTCTCCTCACTCTCCTCTCGGGATTTTGGGCACACACACACATGTGCCCAGTGTGATTTTCAAACCACAGGTCCAGGACTCCAATCACAGTGGGCCTTAACCACCGTGCCACCTACTGGCCCCAGTTTCGACACTTTGGCATTTTCTTTCAGTTTGCAAGTGCCCTGTGGCTACCTTTCTGCCTTTTTTCATAGGGGTTGTCCTCTGAAGCACAGAGTCAGAAGTCGTTTTATCTAGCTGTAGTAGTGTAGGCAATTCTGGTAGGTCTGGCCTGTGCTCCAATATCTTGCCCACAGCATAGACTTGTGACAGTGTGATAAGATCATGACTCTTATTAAAATCCATTACTACTCGAAATATTTAAGCTTCTGATCATTTTTAATCTTTTAATGTATTTTATTATTATCATTATTATTTTAAGTTTGCTATAGGGCACTTGTGCTCACCAGAGAGAGACAGAGGGCAATTGAGAAAGCAAGCCACCAGGTCCAGGACTCAAACCGTGGTCAGCCATGTGTGAGTCCAACACCTTAACCACTATACCACCTGCTGCCCCCAGTTTATTTTCAATTAATTATATTTAAGTGCCAATCTGTGTTAGAGGGTTACATTTTAATGTATAGCAATCAGTATGGTACCCTATAGTCTTCAGAATTAATCCCTTTTCTTTCAAAGAAATAAAAATTATGGTCACAAAATTTGCTGTTTCAGGCTTCAAGCCCTCCTTCTATAATCAAGGATCAGTTTGAATATCTAAGAACTCATTCACATTTAATTCCGTGTTTCGGTTTCAATTTTAACTTTCCCATAATGGATTATAAACAGTGTCTGATCATTTAACCTTTGGGTGCATCAAAATGAAATTTTTTTATTTCTCTAAATACAAGGCTGAGTAGGTCACTTAACTATTAACTTTTCTTATATAAAAAATATGGTTACTTTAAAGAAAAAAGTCTGAATAATATTTCAGTAATCTTTGAAGAAATAAATGAATATATTGGGTCGTCAGAAAAATCTTGATGGATTTTTTTATAGAAGAATATGTCATGACTTTTCCAACAACTTAATATTTTCTTCCTTGCCAATAGTGATCTGAAGACTGAGTTTGAATTTAATTTTTGTTTTTCAACTGTACATTAAGTATATCTCCTATGTATTTAGAGCTTTTTTTTCCTCCCCAAGTTTCTCAAGGAATGTATCAGAGACAGATAGATGAACAAACAGATAGCTGAGTGGGTAGATTTATATCAATAGGTTTGCTACCTCATTTAAGACTTAGAAAAGATATTGACTAGAAGCCTATCATCACGAAGAAGAAAGGAGACCAACAGACGTAGATTATAAGTAATAGTGTCAAAGAAATTTTTGGCCAATTTTTTTTTTTTTTTTAGAGAGAGAGTTTTGCTATAGGGCATATGTGCTCCAGAGAGACAGGAAACAAGAAATCACCCCCTGGGGGGATGGCCATGCTGCAATCCCTTCTCCTCTCTTCTCCTCTTGGGATCTTGAGCCCACATGCACACACACCCAGAGAACGTTTGAAGCCACCAAATCCAGGATTCAAACTGGTTGATCACATGGGAGTCCTCCAATGTAACCATTACGCCATCTGCTGGTCCTTAATTTTTAACTCTTTAAAACATCTCACAAATACCATGAACCTATGGCACTGTGTGTGTCTGTGTGTCTGTGTGTCTGTGTGTGTGTTGTGTTTTTTGGGGGGAAGAGGGTGTTTCTCCCTTACATATCAAAGGTAATACATTGGTTAGAGAAGGAAATGAAGTCTGAAGTAACTTAAGAAAGACATTGACTTCAATAACTAAAATTAGGGGCCAGCAGATGGCTTGGTGGTTAAGGCGCTGGATCCCACCTGGCCAATTCCAATGTTTCAGTTCCAATAGATGCTTGAAAAACACATAGGGCACATGTACATGCATGCCCAAAATCCTGCGAGGCAAATGGAGGAGAAGGGATTGTGGTATGACCATCCCCCAGGGGTGGTGAGTCTCACTGTTCCACTCTTTCTGTCTCAATCTCTCTCTCTCCAGCCAGTATACATACCTATGGCAAAAATCTTTAAAAAAAAAAAAAAAAAAAAAAAAGTAAAATTACATCAGAATATCTAGTGGTCTTTTTTTATAGATAACCTAGAATTCCCCCAAATTTTGCAGCATAATAGTAATTTGTAGATAACTGTTATTAAGAATTGTTATTCTACTCTGATATGCCTTTTCTCTAAGTATTAAATAAGAAAACCTATCTATCTGGCTTTTGTAGTTTTACTGCTAGCTGAGATTTATTGAACACCTACTATGTGTTACATACTCTTCTAAGTGTTTATCACTAATTTTTCAATTTCCACAGCCATTCTCTGAAATGGATGCTATTACCATCCTCATCTGTGGAGAAGGAAGCTAGGGTTCTGAAAGGGTAAGGAACTTGCCCAAGGTCACAGATGAAGTAAGTCAAGGTGGTAGAGCCAAATCAGACTCAGGTGGTAGATCTCGAGCTCATACATCTAACCACTTTGCTCCACTATCTCTCAGGAGCAGTGAAGGGTTTAGGAAAGGAAGAGGAAAATGACCTGTTTCTCCAACTTCGTATTAAGCATTACTAACTTATTAAGCTTCCTAGCATTTTATTTTTGATCATAGAATATATATGTTATTTTTTTCAAGGTTAAATTGCAAAGTAAAAGCAGCATTGTACAAGCAATAATAATAGCTCTACTTTCCACCCCAGAGCATTTCCTAAGTAGAGGTTGGAAACACTTTTCATGCACCACTGAAAGATAGCTCCCTCCAACTGAATAATGTTAATGTTTATTAGCACTTAATAGCCTCGGACAGGACAGTATTTTGAAATTCAAGAGTAATTTGCAGTAAGCAGAATGTGAAAACACCAGAGAAGAGCCACCATATTTCAAAATAAATTGTTCAGTACCTTGCACAAAACAGTTCATCAGTATTGATTGCTGCTGATGCTGGAGCAGTTAGATAGACCAATGGAACTTTTATTCTTCTGGCAGGAAAATGGTGGGAGACCTGTAACTCTGGACAGATCAATTAACCCTCAATGTTCACTATCCATTTAATGCTGAGAAATGTGCTGAGTAAATTGTTTGTAAAGGTATAATATTCTTGGGCCAGCAGGTGACATGGAGGGTAAGACGGCTGGATCCCACATGACTGATTCTGTGGCTGGAGTCCCAGAACCAGCATGTTCTGCCAGGCACATGTGGATACATGCCCAAAATCTAAAGAGGAGAAGGGATTGTGGTGTGGCCATTCTTCCAGGGGGTGATTCCTCATTTTCCCTCTTTCTCTGTGGTAAGCGTGTGCATCCAAAAGCAAAGTTTAAAAAAGAAAGAAAGACAAATTTTTAAGTGTATGTTAAAAAAGAAATGTGAAGAATTATTCGTTTCAAAAACCAAATGAGGCTTCATATCAATGATCAGTTTTTTAGAAATTTTAGACAATCCTATATAAGAAAAAGATTGAATAAAATGACTTTGTTAATCCTTATATGTATAAAGAAGGACCTGTGACTTTACTGATGGTTTTGAAAGTTGAATGAAAAATACAAATTTGATTCAGACATGGCAATCTGACTCTACCCATTTTACATGGCCTCTGTTCACACATAAATGGCAATTTCACACACACACACACACACACACACACACACACACACACCAGTGCTGTAACAGGCAGGGGTGTTTGTTTAAGGGGACTGGAAATCAGGTCCATGCCACCCACTTGACAAAAAGACAGAGCTGGTGAATAAGGAGAGGAGTTTATTCACTCAAGCCAACACCAAGGAAAGAGAGCAGACCAGAGACCGTAACTGTCTCCACTGTACTGACTGAGATACAGTACTTACATAGGGGGAGAGGTTAACGTGACGTACATAGGAACCAAAAGTCAAGTTATTCACTCTCTTAGAGCAGAGGAAGCCTGGCCATTGTCTTCGTAAGGAGACCCAACAGTATCGGGGCAGTAATCACTTCCTAAGGGGCAGTTTCTGTTCCAGACATGCAGGGCAGAAAGACCAGTTTCAGTTCTCTGCAAGGGGCTTAAAAGATAAGTGATAATTAGCAGAAACAAAATGGAGGCCATCATTCGACTCTGATACTGGTTTAGAAGTATTGATAGTTACAGGGTAGGTGTGGCTTTGCAATGCTTGAGCTGATAAAATCTTCTTGTTAACTTTCATGAATTAAGCATTAGGCTCCATCTATCAAGAGGGAGGTAATAGATCAGGTCCTGTAGACTCTCAGTGAAGGAAGTAAAAGAGACACACTGAAGACTAATTTTCCGAAGGTCTCATCTATTAAGATGGACTCTAAGTACTCTATAAAGTCACTTTTGTTCTCTAATGGCTCAGTTACACCCCACCCACATTATAACCAGTATAAATTGTGGGATTATATAACAAGGTACAATGATAGCCTAAATTCAGTTTTTGAACTTTCAAAATAAAACTTCCAGTCTGTTTCAGAAGAAAAAGTCCTAGATTAGAACCATAAGAAAATAGGATTCAACCTATCTTTCCCATTAATAATGAAACAAATTTCTGCATATATAAGGTCATAAATTTCTAATCTTTTTAAGATTTCACCTTTAAAAAGCTCTCTAATCACCATTCTCATCAGCATAGCCACTCTCCCTTGGCTCTTCTTTGACATTTGAATTGTCCACCATTTTGACACATGGGAATATTTCTAATCTGTATTCTAACCCAGCTCTGATCTGGAATTATATACCAACAAGTGTCTGTGTTGAGTATAATGCACTGATTTTTTTAATCATGGTTTGTGAGGCTTAGTCTATTGAAATATATCACAGTGCAAGATCCCAGTAAACAAAGAAGATAAGCTTAGCCAAAATATTTCTATACTATGCTTACTCTCGAAGCTCACGATTTCCATTCTTCCTTGAAATGGGATATTTTTACTTCTTTTCTCACTGATATTAGTTTTTAGTACTGTTTAAGATATTCTAAATGGCAGAACGAAGAGCTAGTTTAGGAGGAAATATTGATTTTTCTTTAGCTAACCTATTTACAACATTACTACCATTTCTCCTCATCATTTAAATTTAGCAATTAACACCCCATTGTTTTTATGATCTATAAAAATCGTTTTATTCTTGTTTATTGAATGTGCCAAGGTACGAACTTTTGTACTTGTAAGTATTTATGTTGGGAAAATCATGTTTTTCATTTGTAAGAACGATCTCTCTGTGTTTCAGAAGATTATAGCACACAGGATTATCCTATATGATTATAAAACTGGCAAAGTTGGGCATTAACTGTTAAAGTGAAAATTATTAAGTAATACTTTTTAAAGTATGGTAAGGAAGATTTATTCAGGATCATCATGACAGACACAGGGACCACTGCAATGAGACACTAGAGTAAAGGAGAGCTTAGGTTCAACTCAAATGCAGCAGGGGCTAGGGGGAATTTATAGCCAAGAAGCAAGATGAAGGTCAAGAGAAAATTACCAAGAGGTAATAAATTAGTTAGAAAAGGAAATAAAACATCCGTGGTAAAGGGAATTCTGGATAAGCCAACCTGACAAGATTCTTGCTGCAGACAGGGCAGGATGTCAGCTACCGTCTGGAGGATGAGGATCTTGATCAGACATCGAGTGATCTGATACTGGGACCAGCAGTTAACATAATGGTTATGTCGCTGAACTCCCACGTAGTCCACCACGGTTCGAGTCCTGGACCCAGTGGCTTAAACTCATGCCGGGCGCGTGTGCGTGCATGCCCAAGATCCCAAGAGGAGAATAGAGAAGAAGGGACTATGGCGTGGCCATGCCCCCTGGGGGGTGATTTCTCACTTTCTGTCTCTCTGTCTCTCTGGCAAGCACACGCACCCTGTAGCAAAAACCTCTCCAAAAGAAAAAAAGAGTCATCTAATACTGAGGGCAGGATTCTTGCTAAAGTGACTTAACAGGGTTCTAGCTAAAACTGGATTTTAGAATGAATTGCACAGATGGGCCAAAGAGAAGCTTTAGGTGTCTGACTAATGTTAAGCAAAGAATCTTTATCACAACATATTGAGGAATAAATTTCAAATCTACAAGAAATATTACAATCAAGAATAGTAGGGGTGATAAAAGGCTCTTTTTCAAAGAGTAGGTTTTTAACCATTGCTTATAACAGTGAATATGGAGAGGGAGCTTCTATGTTAGTGCAGGCTGTTTACAAACAGAATAACAGCACAGTTAGTTGTTAAAAGAGTGAGAAGTTGTTAAATAATGGACCAG
The DNA here is from genome assembly GCF_000334495.1 of Tupaia belangeri chinensis. Lineage (NCBI taxonomy): Eukaryota > Metazoa > Chordata > Mammalia > Scandentia > Tupaiidae > Tupaia > Tupaia belangeri. The sequence goes on along the minus strand of NW_006203479.1, from coordinate 1,304,572 downwards.
CATATGGCCCAAAGGTTAAGGTAGCAAGATCCCACATAGCCTACTTAGTGGTTCAGGTTCTAGACCTGGAGGCTTGAAAAATACACCAGGTGTGTGTGTGTGTGTGTGTGTGTGTGTGTGTGTGTGTGTGTGTGTACCCAAAATCCCCAAAGGAGAATGGAGGAGAAAGGATTACACCCTGGGGCGGGTGGGGGGGGTGTCATTTCTCACTTTCCCTGTCTCTCTCCAGCAAGGGCACACACCCGTAGCAAACAAAAGAAATAAAAGACAGAACTTGTTGAAGACTGCTATGTCAGGTAGGGAGTGAATGCTTTTACATCCCTTTTCTGACCCAAATCTCAAAACCTTACAGATGTTAACTCCCACACTTTCACTAACTTACTGCTTCATTTTATGACTCCTTCTATCAAAATCCATCTGCTCACTCCAGCCGGTCCCTTTTCTTTCAGTTCTGATACCACTTCCTCTGAGAGGTTCTTCCCTGACCACTGGAACTGGGTCAGGTTCTTCCGCCATGTGCTTCTCTGCTTCTGGGAATATCCCTACCATAAATCTCACCTCATTTTAATGTCTCCGTCACATCGATTGTCACTATTTTAACTTGTGGTAGTTTCCACAGAAATACAGATCACTTTGCTCGCCATCCCAGCTCAGCGTCTGACCGGAAGTAGGTGCTCTGTAAATGACATCGCTGGTTAGCAGTGATGGTGGCAGCAGTAGTTCCGACTCTCTCTGAATAATCTCATCCTCTTTCGGTCATTTAGATTATCACCTATTTACTGGGTATTCCTGCTTTCTGCTTATCACCAGTTTTCTCTACCACATTTTAGACACTTGTATGCAACTGTTAAGTTTTTCAGGTTTTTTTTTTCTTTTGTTTTGTTTTTGCCAGAGTGTCTGTGCATTCACCAGAGAAAGAGAGGCACAGAGAGGGGAAGAGGAGGAAGTACCTCCATGGGGAATGGTCATGCTGCAATCCCTTCTCCACTACTTTGCCCTCCTTTCAGAATTTTGGACATGCACACACACGGGCCCAGCGTGTTTGTCAAGTGGCAGGGTCCAGGACTTGAACAGCATATTCGGTCACATGGGATGCCATTAACTTAACTACCAGGGCCACAGAACCAACCCCGACCTAAGATCTTTTCAATAGTAAATCATAGAAATAGAACACATGGATCTCTTTGAAAATCTTCAAATTTGAAATTTCTGATTCTGGCCAAAGAAAGTATTTTTTTCAACTTGACATTCACAAGTACAAATTGGGAAAACACAGAAAAGACAACATAGCCAATTTTATATCACCTGAAGACCATTGATAATACAGTCATGTATGGCTTAATGACCAGGACATGTTCTGAGAATGTGACATAAGGCAATTTTGTCCTTGTGCAAACATCATAGAGTGTCTCAAGTGTACCTACTACATGCAAGGTACAAATCTAGATGGAATAGCCTAGAACACACGTAGGCTATGTGGTAGAACCTATTACAATCTCATGGGAACATTGCTGCACATGCAGTCTGGCAATGCATTGACCAAAATGCTAAGCAGCATATGAATATACTTGAATTTTTCCCATTCTGGAATGTATTTGAATATATGTATATACATGACTATAATTCCATATGGAAGTTAAGATCTTCCCTTTTTTCCTAACAATACAGGGTATATTGGGTTGTCGGAAAAGTCATAATGCATTTTACCAAGAAAAACAGAAAAAATGCATCATGACTTTTCCGACAACCCATTACGTATCTTATGTTGTAAATTCTTTGCAAACCTTTTAAAGTCTACATAACCATTTTTACAGTAGCTATACCAAACTTTATGTGAGGTATTCCTTTTTGGCTTTGATAAAAACGTTCAATCACATCACACTGTCCCATTTCTGTGAAGCAATATTGTGGGTGTGCATGTGTATAATATTCTTTCTTGAAATTAATGCCTTGAGGCTGTAAAGGGGCTTCTGAGAAAAGTGCTATCACACTTTTCTGTATATACCTCTGTAGTGTTTGAGGAACATGCATTATTTTTGTAATTTAAAATATTTTAAAATAACACTGCAGTGAACACATTTGTGTATAAAATTCTTCGTAAAGTTTAAATGATGGCCTTGGCATAAATTCCCAGAAATGTATTACTAAATCAGAAGTTCTGAACACTTTGATAAAAACTGGCAAATTGCTTTCCTAATGAGCTGTCATGAGTATGTTCTTGAGCAAAATAGTAAACAATTGAACCAGAAAGAAATATTCTCATCACAAACTTAAATGAGCTTGGCTCATCCAAGTTCAATTCTAAATACGTGCCCTTAACTCTTCCTCGTCTTTCCTCTTACTGGGAAAGTTAAACTAGATAGTTGTTCCACATATTAGGTCATTGGAAAAGCCATTACACATTTTTGCATAGAAAAATACACTATTGCTTTCCTGACAACCTAATATGTGATAAGCCTTCCATTTTAATGTTATCTTTAAAAAAAAAAAAAAAAGCCCCAAAAAAAAAAAAAAAAAAGGAGGGCCCAGCCATTGGTATAATGACTATGTTGCTGGACTCCCATATAGTTGACCATGGTTCAAGCCCCGGACCCAGTGGTTTAAGCTCACACCAGGTGCATGTGTGTGTATGTCCAAGATCCCAAGAGAAGGGATTGCGGAATGGCCATCCCCTCTGGGGGGTGATTTCTCTCTTTCTGTCTCTCTGTCTCTCTCTGTCTTTCTGGTGAGTGCACACGCCCTATAGCAAAAACCTCTAAATAATAATAATAATAACAGCAACAGAGGCCAGAAGGTGGCATGGTAGTTAAGGTACTGGACTCCCACATGGCCTTCTGAGGTTTGAGTCCCAGACCTGGTAGCTTGCCTTCTCATTTTCCTCTCTGTCTCTCTCTGGTGAGCACATCTGCCCTACAGCAAATTTAAGAAATAATAATGACAATAATAAATAAAATTAAGTAAATAATTCTTTTTAAAATTTAGCAATACATGCTATAAAATCTTAATTATAAAAGTATGTTCTTCATCTGTTTGGTTTTTAAAAAAACACTCGGAAAATTCTTTCCAATTATAAAAGATTTGTGCAATGGCTTTTAACATCAGGTTATTTTGTTGATTTCAAATCTGAAATACAAATGTCTGTCATCTTTAATTTGTCACAAAATATCTATTTCATAGATGATTTAATTGCTTACTTTAAAGTTTCTAAAATGAAATTCAATGATGATCTTTACATGTTGACAAATAACAAATTGATTAGGACAAATTTTAATCAGAGCATGAAATAATGAAATGTTTCTTTTCTTGTTTTCTCAAAAGATAATTATCAGATTATTCAAAGCATTCTATAGATGTAGTATTTTTGTTTTAATGCGGTCAAAAGTCTGGGTACAGTAGCTTAAAAATAGAACATACTTAAAGTAGAAAATAGTTCATTATACCTTATGTGTTAAAACAAAGTGAGTAGCACGGTATAATGAAAAGTGTTTAGGGTAAGGCTCTAGACAGGCCTGAGTTCAAATCCTAGTTTTGCTGCAGATCTGTTTTGAGACTATAAAATTACATCCAAGTCAAAAAAGATGTGTGCTAGTTCTTACTTTTAAAATGGAAAATGAATTATAATATCCATTACCTGAACCAGATGTCCATGATCACACACTGGAGACTATTTATTTTCAATTGCATGGACTAGAGACTTTCTCATTTTCATATTCTGGGATATATCACATAATTTTACAGATTGATATCAAATGTAAATATATTTAAATAAGAAGATTTCTATTAATATAGGAACTGTTTTTATATGACGACAATAGTTGTACTTCATTCATTCATTCAACAATACTCACTGATTACTTAACATACTGCTCTGGGAAGCCTGGGTACAGAAGTGAAAAATAATGATTCTTACCTTCATAGAACATATATTCAAAATGGGAGGAAAAGACAGTAAAAAGACAAATAAGTAAAATGCATAGTATGTCAACAGGTGATAGGTACTATTGAGAAAAATATCCAATAAAGTAAAATAAAAATTAAGGGGTAGGTTGCAAATTTGGGATAAGGATCAGAGAAGGCCTTACTGAGACTATTTGAGTAATCATCCAAAGAAAGTGAAATGGCAGCCCTGTGGGCACCTAAGGCAAGAGCTCTCCAGGGAGAAAATAGCAAGTAGAAGGCCCGGATGTAGCTGCAGGCCTGGGGAAACCCCGCCCACTCCCCCTGGAGGTACCACGGAGGTAACCTGAGTTTAGCACACGTGAAACAGCAAGAATGCGTGTGCTGTGGAGAACGAACGCAGCACATTTTACTTAAATAATATTATTCACAGTCCTTAGCATTTGTCATTTTATTTTAAATTACTAAGTGACATTTTTACATTTGTTTCAAAGTTTTCCATTTGTATTTTGTTATTTGGAATTGTGTATAGTTAGTCCCGTGCCATTTAAGCCATTGTGTAAATAGTCTCTAGTTTTAACCATATGTGATGACATACTCATCAAATAAGGTTCTAGCTCTTCTACCACATTTCAGCTTGATTCTTCCTGTATCCAGCACAGCAGTAACTTACATGTGATACATTTTTTATGAAGTTGTTTCATTGAAAGAAAGACCATGTTATTTTTCAGTAACTACTTAGTTTTTGCAGATTGGCCTCATTTACTAAACCATAGTTAATTGTGTTTTCTCATGCAGATGATAATTTAAAATGCCATCATTAACTCATTCATTAATTTTTATGCTTGGCTATAAGTATCATTACATACACTATACATATGGTGAAAAGATGCTATTTATGTAAGAAGAGCTATTTATAAGTCAACTTGTTATTGATTGTCAGTTGAGTTAAGATCTGCGGGAGTATATTGTATTTAAAGAAGTCAGTTCATTTGGCTCTGAATTTGACCATTTCTTTTACTCATGTACTAAAGATTGATTTTGCATTCACAGGACATTATTAAAGTACAGACTCGAATATGTGTAACATTTTGAAGCAGTTTATTTATTTTTATTAGCTTCCAGAAGCAAAAGGAAACCCATAAGGTTGACATTAGTGTTGCATTTTAAAACTGTACAGTTTACCGTATTATCTGGATGAAGTAAACGGGGCATGTAACATTTTTGACATCTGCCTCACCCTTCTAGACCCTCTTAAAATAATACCGGAATCCAAAACAGACAAAGATAGATCCCTTTGACTCAGATGAAAATTGGTTAAAAAATTATGACCTGAAACTAGTACCTCCTAATGGTAGTTCCGCTAAATTACCAAGCTATTTGGCTTTCCATGTAAAGTGTTTGGCATCAGGAAAATCTTCATCTCATGTGGCAGAAAGCAGACTAAACAGCATTTTAGGAGAAAATATACATTTTCAAATATTTCTAATCAGAGCATGAATAAGCGTGGTAGCACGTAATTTTTCTGTATCTGAAATTCCACACTGAAAGTTGAAATACGGTGGTAAGTTATTATCAGTATGCCACTGACTATGAGTCAAACTGAGAGGGTTCATTTTTGCCATTAGGCAAGGACCACAATAATTGCATTATTTGAGAATACAGGGGAGGGGGGGGTTGTAGGGAAGCACCAATTATTTGAGACCATAAAATCCTAAAACAACAACAACAAGAAGAAACCGTATTCTGAAAATACTACAGAGCAAAACTTCTTAAAAACTTACTTCTGGTGGAAAACAACTCTAAGTTAGCTTTTAAGAAACCATTCGTAGGGCCAGCAGGTGGTGTGGTGGTGAAGGACGCTTGACTCCCATATGGGAGACCGCAGTTCGAGTCCCAGCAGCTTGCTTTCTCACCCTCTCACTCTCTCTCTCTCTCTCTCTCTCACTCACTCACTCTGTCTCTTCCAGGTCAAATTAAAATAAATAAATAAAGGTAAATAAAATAATTCTTAAAAAAAAAAAAAGAAACCATTCATCTTGGAAGAGCCAAGGAACATAAATGTAGATAAGAAATAAACTTGGAAGACGAAGAGGAAAGAACTGTAAATCAGGGTGGAAATGATCTAAGAAGCAGAGGCTCCCTCTATGGCTCAGTGGTAAGGCACTGCTCAAGGCGAGCTAGATCCCACACGGCGATCACAGTTCATATCCCCTCCTAGGTCAGCCTGAAATCCACCAGGCATGTTCTCAGGTGCCCAGAGACTAGGGGCTAGAGGAGTGGAATCATGGTGTGACCAGTGGAGTGTGCTTTTCTCTTTTGTCTCATGAATGATAGAAAATAAATACATAAGCAGCATTGGAAGGATTTTAGTCAAAAGGCAGAAGAATTTTAGACCAAGAAAGAAAAGAATAAGGCTGAAATTTGAGCATCAAAGAGGGAAGATACAATTCACGATACACTTGGCTTTGTCCCCACCAATCGCTGTACATACATCTCTGCTCTTCATACACAGCCCCTGCACCCCCCTCACCACACTCGCACTTCCAAGATACGCCTGGGCCACGCACTGCTGTGTGTTTATCCACACTTCACCCTGCCCTATTGCCTGCCCTTTTCATTGTCCGTACTTAACTCGGGTTTTTGATCATTGCTACCTTCCAAACCTGAATCTCTTCATTTCTCCCCTTTCCTTCACTTGGCTTCCCCTTCAAAACTGCCATTATATCTGCATCAGCTAGCACCATTTCCTCACCTCTTATTCAGCAAATTTCTCTAGAGTAATCAACTTCACTTCTAACACTTCTAAAAAAATTCCTCTTTTTTGCAAAAATAGGAATGATCTCTGATGGCCTCACTGAATGCTTTCTTTCCAATACTCAGGCTATTTGACATGGCTGCATAATTTGATACTTCTGGAAACTTCTCCTTCCTTGGTGTTTAAAACAATGACTAAAACCAAGCTAATATCCCCATAGAAAAGTGAATGAGACTAAAATCTTCGAAATTGCCTTTGAAAATGAGTAAAATCGTTGAAGTAATTGCCAAATTCTAGATCCCCTTTTCATATCAAATTTGAAACTAGAAGTGCAATTCTCCCCCCACAGCCCCTGTCACAACCTTCAGTATCTTTCCAAGGTCTTACTTGAATGTGATGTTATCCACACAGTTTTGCCTACTCCTGTTCATCACTCCCTCCTAAGAATCCCAATTTTGTACATTTTTATTGCAGCATGTATTATATCCACAATTGTAACATTTTAACTGTATATAAATCCACCTTTATAGATTTATACAGAGTCATGCTAACACAATGCTTTCTACATTATAGATATTAGATCACGGATTTTTGAAGAAAGGAGTAATGTCACTATGAATTGACCCACTCTATATAATTCTTTCAAAACAGTTTATTATTCAAAACATACTAAAGTTTTCTGGAAGAAATGAAGCTTTGACTGTTAAAATGATTCAATGATTCTACAAATATTGAGTAATTCAGCATTAGGTATTTGATGACATTGGGTTTAGGGAGTTTGCAGACAAGGATTTTAATGAGGCCATTGTAATGAAAATGAACAGAAGTGCTTCTAACATTTGTATTATTTCATGACCAAATTAGAGTAAATAATTATTTTCATAAGCAGCAAAAAACAATTCTATTCTGGAAAGAAATGAACTAGTTTCCTGGCTTTTAGCCTTAAAATCCTTCACACACTATGGCTGAATATGTGTGTTGTTTGGCATATCGTTCTAATTCGTGTGAACAAGGGAGAGTTTGCAGGCTACATATCAAGTTTAAGGACTCGGGTTATACTCTAGGACCAAAAGACAGGCATAACAAATGACTGTCACATTCACTTGCAACTTAGGAATTTGGTATATTGAGCTCATTTTGCACGTAGGTGTTTTCAGTGGAAGTCAAGGTGAATTTCTTTCTTACCAGAAATCAGTTACATCCATATTTTAATTCAATGTCAAGAGGAAGATATAGTGGCAGATGCTGTAGAATATTAGTCAGGTTCTTACTTCTAAAAGAAACATGAGGGCCAGCCCATAACCTAGTGGTTAAGGGAGCTAGATCCCACATGGCTGACTGCAGTCAGCTTCTAGCCAGCCACTGCCTGGAAACAGCACCAGGCATGTGTATGTGCGTGCTCAAAATCTCAACAGGATGGAGAAATAGAAGAAAGGGATCACATTTGACCATGCCCCACTGAGGAGTGCTCTCCCGCTCTCCCACTCTCCCACTCTCCTGTTCTCTCTCTCTCTCCCTCCCTCTCTCTCTCTCTCTCTCTCTCTCCCTCTCCCTCTCCCTCTCCCTTTCCCTCTCTCTCTCTCTGGCACACACATGCCCTCTTATCTATTAAAAGGTCAAGGGAGGGGCTAGAAGGTGGCATGGTAGTTAAGTTTCTGAATTCCCGTAAAGCCAATTATGTTCCAGTCCTGGACCCTGTGACTTGAAAATCCTAAGAGGAGGATGAAAGACAAGCAATTGCATTGTTGCCCTACCCCTTGGGGGGTGATTTCTCACTTTTCCTTTCTCCTTCTCTCTGTCTCTGTCTCCCTGTCTCTGTCTCAGGTGAGTGCATGTACTCTATGGCAAAAATAATTAAATAAATAAAAGGTGAAAGGATATAAACATTTCAACATTTCCGTGAGGAGACATAAGTTCAAGTAATTCAAATGATGTCTTGTATAACTGGGTGACTATAATTAATGACAATATAATGTATTCTCCAAAAATGCTGAGACTGGATATGAAGTGTTCTCACCACAAAGTTGATAAGTATGTGAGGTAATGTATATGTTAATTAGCTCAATTCGGCCCTTGCACAATGGATATATATCTCAAAACAACATATCACACATGAAAGCTAAATCATTTTTATTTGTCAGTTTTCCATAAAGGCAAGAAAAAACTTAGAACACCATTCTTTCTTTTAGTTTTTATGTTAACAGCTGCTGAGTTCTGCTTATTTTAGATTTATACCCACCATAAAAGCTTACAGAGTATTTTTGGTCACTGAACTCTCAAAATGCATAACTATGACTCTCTTGTCCATACACCGAGAAGACCGTTCGTCAAATGTTTTCAGATTCGCTTCTCAACTTTTTGCCATGCACTTTTACAACTACGTGGATCATTTCTTTTCTCCCCTTTCAAAATGATTATAGGAATCATTGTGAGTCCCAAATGCATGTTCGTTGTGTTCTATTAGGTGAGTATGTATACTGATGTTCCATCAATACACTAAATGAGTATGTGTAACTAACAAGCAGGTACAAGCTTAACTGACCTCTGCTTTTCTAACCAGCACAACAGCTTGTCTCTGCAGGGTTTAATAAACCATACTTATCCATAGCATCTGAGAAAAATAGGAGAGCCTGATTGTTGCATGCAAGAGACTGAAAGATGCAACAGCTATTGTTGCGTTCTTTCCATAAGTGCATGAAAATAAATGCATAATGGTAAGGGTAGGCTCTGTTTCTACTTACAGAAGTGAGATATACTAATCGAAGTGATAACTTGAACTGAGGTCATTTTAAAGGCATCATTGTGGCTTTTATGCTCTAAAACAGACCTGTTGCTAGAGGCAAATGATGCTTAAAGATTAAGGATAGGCAAGCATTATGAAGTGGAATGTCCAATTATAAAACATTTAATTAAGGATAGGCAAGCATTATGAAGTGGAATATCCAATTATAATACATTTATTATTTTATAAGGAGTATGTTACGTTTCAAAGATTTTCATTTCAAAGTGTTCTGGATAAGTTCCTGTTAGTGATTTCAAAAGTCTTCATCACCAGGTTATTTAAGGATCACATCTATAACTATCCACTAAGGGAATTGTACTTCACAGAATAACATGGCATAATTCATTAATAACCGATACTTTGGTATTGGGAAAACCTGGATTGAGCCCTAAGCCTGCCAACTAACCCTGCTCTAAGACAAAAAAAAAAAAAAAAGTAGGTAATTCCATTGATGATTTGGTAACAGTTTGGTTTTGGAGGTTTACTTACAAATGGGCATTAGGATCAATGGACGCTGATTCTCAATTGTGCAGCTTGCAGGCTCCACTCTCCACTACCAAGAAACTGAAGCTTTTTTTTCTTTTTTTTAATTCTTTGCCATAGGGCAAGTGCACTCACTGCAGAAAGCAGACAGAGAAGGAAAGTAAGAATTAACCCCCCCTCCCAAGGAGGATGGCATCCCACAATCCCTTCTCCTGCATTCTCCTCTTGGGATTTGGTGCATACACGTTCACATGCCTGGTGTGTTTGTTCAAACTACCAGGTCCGAGACTGAACCTGTGCAGTCGACCGTGTGGGATCCAGTGCCTTAACCACCATGCTACTGCTGGCCAGCGCTGAAATTTTTTAAAGGAGCTATACAGTAGGAACAAACTTGGAAAGAAGTTCTGAATGTTCTGGGGTTAAAGATTTCCGTGTTTCCTGTTGAGAGGGCCGGGAGCAAGTTACCTGGGAGAAAGTTATGACTGCAGGAGGGTTAAAGATCAAAAGTCTTTAGTCGTTTTATTGTTAAGGACTGAGGCTGGAGCTGGTTTCTCATTTAGAGGGTCAGAATCAAGACACCAGGTAAGAGTGAATTCAAGGATAAACTGCTGCTCAGTGCTGGCATTGAAGGGCTTCAGGATGCTGCGAAAGGAGGCAGGACATGGAAGTGGCGTGAGCTTGATTCGTTCACACATTCACTCACCTGCTGCTCTCACTCTGTGGCCTTGGAAAAATTCCTCCCCAAGGCTTACTTCCCTCCCATGGAAATCCATTACCATAAGAGTTCCCATTTACAGTCATTATTATGAAAATTACATGAAAAAGTAGATAAAGTGCTAAGTAGAATGTCTCTCCTACAAATATTAGCATCAACTCTTACCACCTTGTAACATCTGTTACTATTACAGTTGTCATTTATTATTATCACGACACCAGTGAAGACGCACTATTATTGCAAGAATCATTAGAAAAAGCAACCTGAAAAAATTGCAAAGATGAGTATTATTTTTTTTAAATGGAGGTTTAAGGCTCACTTCCATGGCAAAGCAGTCAAGCACTATGAAGAGGAAGCCAACTGGATCTCACATGGCCAACCATAGTTCGAATCCGGGCCTGACCCTGGTGGCTCCTAAAACACTCCAGGCATGTGTGTGTGCGTGTGTGTGTGAGTGTGTATGCAGTGAGTGTACATGCATGCTCACGTGCGTACACCCAGAATCCTGATGAGATGGAGAAATAGAGGGAGAAAAGATTGTGGCATGACTAAGTCCATGGGAGTCCTCTCTCGCCCTTTCTCTGCCTATCTCTCTATCTGTTTCATGCACACAAACATGCACATGTGTCCACTGACCTAAAAATAAATAAATAAATAACTGGGGCAAGAAGCAACAGTTAAAGCTGTTGAAATAAGTTCAATAATGTTGGTGAAAACTAAATTCAATAACTAAGATACAATTAGACTGTCAAAATTGTTAATGTTACTGTAATCATTTTTACAGATTAAAGTATTTATTATCTTTAAGGGTGTCAAGTAAATATTCTCAAAAATTTCTTTTTTAAGTAGCTTAATTTTCCCCCCCCATGTGGGAGAGACAATGATTAATTTAGCTGCAAGATTTTGAACTGAGAGAAGTTTTTAGCAACAAGATTTTAAGAAAATCAACAGGATGAAATATCCTTTTTTTTTTAAAGAGAGATTTTTGCTATAGGGCACATGTACTCACTAGAGAGACAAGAGAGACAGAAAGCAAGAAATCACCCCCCAGGGGGATGGCCACACTGCAGTCCCTTCTTCATTCTTCTCTTGGGATTTGGGGCATGCACACACACACACACACCCTTTGTGAATTTCAAGTCATCAGGTCTAGGACTCAGACCTCAGTCAGCCATATGGGAGTCCAGCATCTCAACCACTACGCTACCTGCTGGTCTTGAAGTATATTTTTAAAATTGTCCAGGACAGTTTGAAGTCAGTGCTCTCATTTTAATCCCCAAGTGTCTCACTTTACATCTGGCTGACTTTAATTCTCTAAGTATGTTAACATTATACATGACCCCAAGATGCAGCAGTTTTCTGGACTTTCCTAGATAGGTAAGTGGAAAGATGTCTACAGATTAGCCATATTTTATATTTTCATTGCCATACATAAATGAAACCTAACCCCCTATGAAGCTTGATATTTTTGTTCATTAGTAATCTCTTGAGCAACTTTATTCTTACTATGAAGAACTCACTCTTGAACATTTCAATTAACTCAATTAATTGTCACTTTTTAAATCACCTTAGAGAGCTTTCGAATAAGAAAGATGACTATTCTAATTTGTGCATGACATACCTAGAATTGCAGAGTAGCTCACTCCACACTTTATCATTCATTCTCCAGGAAATGTTAGCAATGTCTTTCCAACAGTTTGGCTACAGTTTTAAAATAAGATGGGTTTAGAAAGAAAAATATTTTGGAAGCATTTTATGTCTTCTTACCCCAGGCCTCACGCTCCTAAGGCAACTTTATCTGAGGGTTCAGCACTTGATCTAGGGATGTGAAATAGTCTTGCTACTTAGACAAATGAGGCGTTAGGGCTGTTTTGTATTCCAGTGGACTATCAGGGATTGCACTAACAGTGCAGTTTCCTGCTGCTGGAGGTGGAGAAGGAAGAATTAGAAGTGGGGGGGGTTGTGTGGGTATGCCAGCATGAATCTGCTTTATCTTTGAATGACTCCATATGTTCTTATAAAACTACCAGTTCTTTTCTTATGTTTCTTTTTCTTTCTTTTTTTTCCTTCTTTTAATGCCAAGATAAACTGATCTTGGATTGCTGCTCCAAATGCTGACACACACTGAACGTGAAGGTGTCATTGTAAAATGAACCATAGCAAATTCTTAATAAGCAACCTTCACAGAGACTTCTGTTTTTGACATTTAGATATGAACTTATTTCCAGTGAAGGAAACTGTTCACTCCAGGCATGCTTAAAGGAATAAAACATAAAAAGTAATTTGATTGGGATTAAATATATTGTATTCCTTTCCATATCAGGGAATCACATCACATGCCTTACCCACTTCCACCTACTAGAAAAATCGGAAAAGGAATGATTGGAGATCAAACACAATATTTCTAAGAGTACATATGAACTTAAAGCTAAAACTTACCATGCAGTCTGGAGGAGATTTTTAAGATTTAACTTCCATGAAAACTTCTCTATCAGTTGTGTTTGGGGAAAACAATTTAGTAAATCCTGCAGAACACATGGTAGAAAAACAGCTAAATGCAGCAAGCTGAGTGTTTCAGATTCCTTTTATATAAATTAATGTATCCAAGGAAGCCCACTTCCTAGGTGAACATGAGATAATAATTCGAAACAATTTTATATTGGGTGACTCCGTTTAAAGAAAAAAAAAGAATATGAGGGGCCAATAGGTAGTGTAGTGATTAATGCATTAAACTCCCACATGGTTGACTGTAGTTCGAGTCCTGGACCCAGCAGCTTCAGGGTCATGCTAGGGATGTGTGTGCCCAAGGTCTCAAGGAGAAGGGATTGCCATGTGGCCATCCCCCTCCCAGGGGGTGATTTCTCACTTTCCCTCTATCTGTCTCTCTGTCTCTCTCTAGCAAGTGCATTTGACCTATGGCAATAACTTAATTGTCACATTCTTTTTTTTCTTTTACTACACCTATCTTTTTTTTTCTTTTTAATCATAATAAAACACGTACACTTGCATATAAGAGTGAGGAAGAAGGAGAAAGACATGAGTGTACCCTCCTAAAGGTCTGGTCACACACCAGTTCCTGCCTGCAGTCCTCCAGCCCAGTGGATCTTGGGCATGCAGGTACATGGGTAACATATTTCAGGCTGGCTGGGCAGGGACTCAAATCATGGTGGCCACAGGGATCTGCTTCTCTTAGTAGCACATTGCTACTGCAACACAGAGTGACCTGTACATTTTGTATTATTTTGAACACAGAAGAGCGACACCATTTTCTTTCATTCAAATTACTGACTTTTTCCCTTTAGAAGTCCTGAATAAAAACCCCTCCATGAGTTTTGTTTTAATGTATAAGACTATAAATTTACATACAAATAGCTAAAAGGCATATGAAAAAATGCTCAACATCCCTCATTGTAAGGGAAATGCAGGTCAAAACAACAATGAGATATCACCTAACCCCAGTCAGAATGACTAAGATTGAAAAAATAAAAAACAATAAGTGCTGCCGGGAAGGGGGTGGTGGGGAGCTGATGAAAGGGGCACTCTCTTACACTGCTGGTGGGAATGTAAATTGGTTCAGCCACTGTAGAGAACAATTTGGAGATTACTCAAAAATCTAAGATAGAACTACCATATGATCCAGCAATCCCACTCCTTGGTATCTACCTAAAAGACAGAAGAACACTTAATCAGAAAAGTGCTTGCACATCGATGTTTATTGCAGCACTGTTCACAATTGCTAAGTCATGGAAACAACCCAAATGCCCACGAACAGATGAATGGATAGAAAACCTGTGGCACATACACTCAATGGAATACTACTCAGCCATTAAAAAGGAAACAGCAAAACCCTGGCTTTTGACAGGAAGTGGATGAATATGGAAGATTTACTGCTGAGTGAAGCAAGCCAGGCTATGAAGGAGAGGCATTGTATGTCCCCACTTAATATATACTGAGTGTCTACACTCAATGACTGAAACTAATGGACTAAAGGATATAGAAACACAGTACATAGATGTAAATACCAGATATAGTGTGTGTGAAAGAGGAGGGTCTAAGGAAGGAGATTTAGAAGAAAAATAGGGAGGCAAAGCTTTAATGGCACAAAGAAAGGTGGTGTTATCTGTTGAAGATATTTTGTAGTTTTATCAACTGTACTAGGAAGAAATGTTCACCTGTTGAAATATCCATTTTGTAAGCCAAATAATAATGTGATTGAATGTATAAAAGAAAATAAAAAAATAAGTAAATAAAAATCCTATAAACTAAATAGATCTTTATTCTTTACAAAAAAAAAGCAAAGACTTTAAATTTAAGGCATTGTACTAATTTGTGTTTTACAAAAAGCAAACTGCATATTTCGAAGATGCATTGAACAGTCTGGTGTAAAGTTTGGTCTTATATTTCTGTGAGCAACTTCTAAAAGGAATTTATTAAGCTTATTAGAATAGTCCCAAGAATAGTTATTCTATGCCACATTGGTTTGTGGATGCTTCATTAGACTTTATTATTAAATAGATTCTTTCTCCAAATGACTACTAAAAATGCAAACATTTCAGAAAATTTCACCTCTAGAGAAATCTTTCTCAATATAATTGAACCTGTAATATATAAATTGACTTTTTGTGAGTAGATATCATACACCAAGAATGTCTAGCTTTAGATGAATCCTGCATTCAGTCCTTCTGTAAAGCAAATACTTTCCTTACATATTCAGTACTAATTTCAATATTTATTTGGGTCCTCTAAAGTTGTATGAATTAGAATATTTGAATCTCATTCACCTATACTCCCTGATCCAATCTATTACCAAATCTTGTTGATGGTACCTCATGTTTATTTAGCAGATTGATCCAAAAAGTAAAGAAAATCAAATAACAAATATCCATGATGTACCCAGAAATCTGCCTAAGATATCAGACATTAAGAATAAAAAGTCCTGGGAACCAGCAGTTAGCGTAATGGCTATGTCGTAGTCGACTGCTGTTCGCGTCCCGGACCCGGTGGCTTAGAACTCATGCTGGGCGCGTGTGCGTGCGTGCCCAAGATCCCGAGAGGAAAACGAAGGAGAAGGGATTGCACTGTGACCATCCCCCCTGGGGGGTGATTTCTCACTTTCTGTCTCTATGTCTCTCTCTGTCTGTCTGGCGAGTGCATGTGCCCTATAGTGAAAATCTCTCAAAAAAAAAAAAAAAGAAAGAAAGAAAGAATAAAAAGTCCTGACTTTATTATCTCCTAGTCTTCTTTCTCTCCCAAAAGATAATCTCTACTTTGAATTTGATGCTTTTCAGTCCTCTGCATGCTTATAAACTTGTACTATTTTTAAGGTTTTCATAAACAATGTATTGACCTCTGCAAATTGCTATAAAACTATTTTAACAGTTCTGCAATTTGTATTTTCCTCTCAATGTGCTTTTGAAATGTATCCATGTTGATATACAGGTAGTCCTAGTTCAATCACTTAATTACTATGTGGCATTTCACTGTAGAAATGCATTAAAATGTGCTTATTGTTTTATTGATGAATGTTTGTATTGCTTTCAACTTTAGTTTTTGAGAGATGTTTTTGCACATGCACTCACCAGAGAGACAGAGAGACAGAAAGTGAGAAATAATTATTGTTACTTTTATAAAGTATAGACTTTATGTCTGCTTACAAGTCATCGGCAGAAAAAAATTCTTGACCTTTGTTATTGAGTAATATCCCACTGTTATATGTGCTTAATACTCTATAATTCCCCTTCATAGACCTTAAATAATTGATTATTCATGTTACAATTTGTTTAGATTTTTTGGTTTTACCCCTCCTAATTTCCAAAAGTATAAATATCATGAAGACATAAACCATCTTCTGTTTAGAAGTGTTGTTTTTTTTTTTAAGAATTATTTCTTTATTTTTCAGTTTTGACCAGAGAGAAAGCAAGATACCAGGTTCAGGACTCAAACCATGGTCGGCCATGTGGGAGTCCAGCGCCCTTAGCCACCATGCCACCTATCAGCTCCTAGAAGTGTTTTCAACTTAGCATAGACAAATTATTTCATTTCAATAATATTTAGATTAAAATGAATTTATTTATGATGTCTCAAGTTTTTAATAAGGTTGAAAATAACCATAAAAATTCCAATATTTATGTTCCAACCCTGCATGCCCAAAATCCTAAAAGGAGGGGAAGATGGAGAGGACGGGATTGTGACATGACCATTTTTCACAAGGAGTACTTTCTCTCTCTCTCTCTCTCTCTCTCTCTCTCGGGAATGCACATGCCCTTTGTCAAATTTTTAAAAAAGGTTCAACTTAGTGGCACAGTCAGTAGAAAACTAAGCTACTGTGCTAGAAGCCATATGACTCTAAGTCTGAATTCCCAAGTTCACGTGTGTGCCCAATATCCCAATGAGCTGAAGTGTCAGGGCATTTTCTAAAATTCCCTTGGACTTTTATTGTAAGTATTTGATTTGATCATGCAGCTGGCCTTTCTCTCCAGCTAGAAAAGGCGGAATAGGTGCCTTAGTTATGAGGTATGCAAGTCAGTTAGACATATAAAGCTGTGACCTCACCCACATGTCATCCTCCTTCCTGACCAGTTTTTCTCGTTTACATAGAGCTATATGAAAATTATTGTCATTAGCTTGAGAGTTTTTATACTTTTTTACTTTTATTTTTAGATTAATTTGTATTTAACACCCATCATGCCACAAATTCATAGGGAATAGGTTACAGAAGCTCAGGCTCATTTCCATTGGTTCTCACAAAGTGTGCTTCTCTGGGTGGAACAGGTTGGCGCTTCAGTTGAACCCAGAGACCTTTCTCTTTGGCTTCCTTCTTTTCCTTTTCTGTCATTTTTCCTTCACACATTTTAGGAAGCTTTGCTCTTAGAATGCTTAATATGCTCAATATGCACTTTAGTTCTCTTGGCAAGAATCTTGCCCTTAACTTGTTGGTTTACAACAATGCCAACAGCATGCTGGGTAACATTGTAGACTCTTCTAGTTTTGCCATGGTAACATTTGTGGGCATTCCCTTTTGAACAGTACCCATTCCTTTGATGTCTACAATATCACCTTTCATGTAGATTTGCATATATGTTGCCAAAGGAGCCACTCCATGTTTTCTAAAAGGCCTAGAGAACATACATTGGGTGCCTCTTCTCTTTCCCCTTGTGTTGGTCATTTTGGTGAATTACTGGAAGATGGCAGTTCTGGCCAAAAGTGAGTTTTTTTACCTCTTCAGTTCTTTCCTTTTCTGTTTGTTTTTTGTTTTTTGTTTTTTGTTTTGAGAGGTTTTCACTATAGGGCGCGTGTGCTCGCCAGACAGACAGAGAGAGACAGAGAGACAGAAAGCGAGAAATCAACCCCCAGGGGGGATGGCCATGCCGCAATCCCTTCTCCTCTATTCTCCTCTCAGGATCTTGGGCATGCACGCACACACACCCGGTGTGAGTTTAAGCCACCAGGTCCGGGACTCGAACCACTGTTGACTATGTGGGAGTCCAGCGACATAGCCATTACACTAACAGCTGGTCCCAACCTCTTCAGTTCTTGAAAAAAATCCATGTAAGGAAAGTTGGGGAACATAGAATGAGCACGTGGGATAAGAATTCTCTAGTGATTCCCAGAGTATTACTTCTTGGAGTTGGAATAGAGTGTGCAATAATCTTTTCTTTAAAATAAAGAATATATAAGTTCACTGTAGCATCAGATACTGTCTAGTCTGGAGTACAGTCATGTTTTTAGAATTCAAAGCTGTCAGCCTGAGACATTTTAAAGTCTCCTCTTGAGAATTCTTCTTCTTTGTTTATTTCCTGCCTTCTTAAAAATGAGGAGTTGAGATGGCCTTCATAACTTAAACCAACTGTGAAGAACATATTGTCCAGATAGTAAATGTAGAATACATGGATTTTTCCATAGTGTATTCTATTTCCCAGTCATTGTGCTAACTGGAAAGAATGCAAGGGTGAAAAGAAATACAATATCCCTGCACCTATGAAGTTTATGTTGTTCTAGGGAGGTGCATAATACTAATCTTTAAATTATTATATTATACAATATTGGATAGTGGGAAAAATAAAACAGAATAATATGATAGAGAGTGACAAAAGGGTGCTCTTCTGTAGGGGTCTCAAGAAAGACATTAGAAAAAGACCTTAAAACAAGAGTTTTCATTTACAAGACTCAAGAGAAACTGGTAAAAGTCTCAATTCTCTGGGATCAACATTTTCACAAAGTTCTTGCTTGACTGCTTGATTCCTGGTCTTTCTCTACCCTTTCCGTGTGTTTCGATTTTCTCCATATCTATCTTTTTTATAAGTTAATACTGAAACTTCAATCTGTGTTGGAACTAGTATATGTCTCCCTAAACTTTGCCATCTTTTCAAGCTTCTTTCTTCCTAAATATATGCCCATTTCCATACACTGTATACATTATTCCTGGAGCTTGTTACATGTGCATATACTCGGGAGTGCACAGTAAGGGTGTGTACAGAGACATGTACACATAGGCCAGACAGCTAGAACTTGGCGTGCACACACACATACACACAAACACGAGTGATACACAGTAAGGGTGTGCACACAGAGACACGTACACACAGGCCAGACAGCTAGAACTTGGCGTGCACACACACACATACAAACACAAGGGATTAGTGATATAGAAAACATGAGTGAAAGGAGCATTGCGAGATACTTCTAAAATAATTATTATTAAAATTGGGTGATCAGGAGCCAATAGATGACATAGTGGTTATATCACTTGACTGCCACATGGCCAACTATAGTTCAAGTCCTGGGACCAGTGATGTGAAAATCACGGTGGACACATGTACATGCATGTCCAAGATCCCAGGAGGGGAATGTAAAAGGGACTGTGGTGTGACCACCACCCCCAGGGAGGGGCGGCTTCTCACTTCCCCTCTTACTATCTCTGACTCTCTCCAGTGAGCTTAGGTGCCCTATGGCAAAAACCTCTTAAGAACAAAAAATTTGATTATCGTTGCAAAGACAAAACACAATTGGAAGCAGAGATCAGAAATAGTCCTCTGAGTCAGCCTTGTCTGGCACGTCATCTGCGAACAAATTACTCAGCACATTCCAGGCACACCATTAAATATTTCAACATGACTGTCAACTGAATGTATTAGGTATTTAAACAACTCTGGCTAAGAAAAGACAATAATAACAGTAGTGGGCCCACTGTACGCTGGTATTCAATTCAGCTTTTTAAATATTATCTGTTGAAAATGGTTAGTCATTTCTTACAATGAACATGTGAAAGCGTACACCTTTTTTAGAAGAAGTACACACTTAAGTATGAAGAAATTAGCCCCCCACTTCTTCACTAGAACCAGTCTTTCTACCATGCCTTATATCTATTCCAATTCAACATGAATTTGAAAGTTGGCTCTGGCCAGCCTGTGGCCTGCTGGTCATGTGACCTGGATCCTACATGGCCGATGTGGTTTGCGTCTCAGACCCATTGGCTGAAAACCACCTAAGGAGTATGTGTGTGCATGCCCCAAAATCTCAAAAGGAGAGAGAGAGAAGGGATTGTGACATGACCATTTCCCTCTCTTTCTCTCTTTCTCTCTCTCTCTCCAGCAAGTGTATGATCCCTCTGGCAAATTTTTTTAAAAGGCTCAATCTAGTGACGCAATCAGTAGAAAAGTGAACTACAGAGCTGGAAGCCACATAACTATGGGTTTGAACTCCCAGGTCCATGTGTGTGTGCCCAGGATCCCCATGAGCTGGAGGGCCAGGGAAGGGGATCACTGTGTGAGGAGACCCCGTCAAGGGTGCCTGTCTCCCCCTCTCTCACGTGTGAGTACATGCACCCTCTCACACACACAAACAGGCTCTCCATCATGACTAAAATAAACTTTAAAAAAATAAATTAAACATAAAATTATTGTCCAGGACTCAGTAGTTTATATATATATACAACTGAACTTTGTAAACATAGTCAACAGAAAGATTGCTAGATCAATGCAATTTTCTTCCCTTTAGATCATGACAAATAAAATATAGTCAGGGTCAAAACAGAACTGAAGAACTTCTTACCTCTACTTAAGAAGTATGCGGTGAAAACGATTCCGTCTGAACTAGATAAAGGAGCCTTTATAAAGTGTTTTATCAGCTTCAATAATTAAAAAGATTTCCTGCTAACTCTTTAGTGAGAGTCTTCTTTGTCGCTCTGCTTTGTAGGCATTTCTTCCTATCTCTTCCTTTGAAAAAAGTCTAATTAACATGGGAAGCTTTCTTTCCTATTCATTCTGCCTCTTGCCATATTGGACAAAGATATGAAAATAACTAATTAAGTAATGATAGTGGCTCTCTTTCCATGCTTGTCCTGTTGGGACTTTATGGGTGGGATGGGAGGAGATGTATTTTCTCTGTTTTAGTTTTTGAAGAGGTTTCTTATTGTCACTTGTGCAGTATGAAATACCTTGGGGGTTAATGGATGTAATATAGATAACTTCCTCCCTAATGCCTGAGCTTGATGCCGTAATAGGTTTCTGAGGATAATTGACTAGTGAAGAATTGAAACTGAACACTGCAGAGCCCCTAAATTCCCCTTGTGAGTGTTGTTTAAGCAGTGTTCCACTCTCTTTTTAGAATGTATTTTGCTGTAGTGTTCAAAGAAATTTGAATTTAAAAGTCTCCCATTTGGCTACCTCTCTGATAGAGTTGTTTTCACTTTTTGTTTATTTCTATCTGTACCCCTAAACATGCATTTAAGATCAGAATTGTATGGTGCATCTGATTTACAGGTTTTTTAATGATTTTTCTTATTCCAATTATAAACTCCAGCTAGTGTCTTTGAAAGGTGGCTTATGTCGATTACATTGGGTCATCAGAAAATCCATAATGCATTTTTGCATAGAAGAACATGGAAAAATACATCATGACTTTTCCAACAACCAAGTAGAACCAAGTGCTAAATTAAACAACCCTAAAGTTGTTTTGATAGTTAGAATAGAGACAGTTGAAGGATTAAAACAATTAAAACCATAATTTAATGAGAACATTATGACCCTTGCTGTCTCAAGGAAGTTATAATTATAGAGTAAGAGACAGTTATTTATACAAGTGTAGTAGGAAAGAAAGTGATGTCTAATATATAGTACAGAGTATTTTAAAGGCACTGCTTTGTAGCTAACCTGTGAAAGACTTATATATGATTTTAAAATAAGGTATGTATGAGGATGTGCTTGTATGTATGCACCTGTATGCATTTTCAAGGGAAAAGGTCCATGAATATAGTTATGGAGAAAATAAAATGACATTTCTCAGTTGTATGTGGAGAGGAGGAAGGATGAGAGACATCCTAGAATTCTATCAAAATATTTGTATCACTCCAACAACTTCTCTGTCATGCCTCTGAGAATAGCCATTCTGAAAAAAATTGCAAGTGTGAACAATGCTCCATGCTCAGGCAAAGTTCCAATAATTTAATGATCAAAAATCTTAAGTCGATGCATATTATAAAAAGCCAAGGATACCTTTCTGCAAGGTATAATTAGTCTCCATTTTGTTCTAAGTACCATGAGGATAGGGACCTTTTCTTTTCTATTTGTTCATTCATAGTACCTAGAAAAATACCTTATGTTGTGTTGGTAGACAGCAAATATTTATTTAACAAATGTTCAATGAAATTCTAGACACAAGTGGAAGTTTCAATCCATGCCATATGACCAGTCAATAAAAACAAAGAGAACTGCTCTGAGTCCTAGACAGAAATCTTTTTTAAAGATCGTGGGGGCCAGCCAGGTGACGTGGTGATTAAGAAGCAGGATCCCTCAAAGCCAACTGTGTGGTTCAGGTCCTGGATGCACAGCTTGAAAAATAAGAACACTGAGCATGTGTGTATATGTGTCCTCAATCCTGAGAACAGAATGGAGCAGTGGAGATTGTGACATAGTCATCCCCACTGCGGGGTGAATTCTCACTCTGTCAAGAGCACACGCCCTATAGGAAAAAAAATTGTGTACATTGTTTTAAGTATGTTTTTCAAAAAATCCATAGGAATCAATGTAGTACAGAGGATACAACTGGAAGCCGAGATACAGTTTCTACTTCAAATAACCAGATGAAAAGTGAGGGTCAAGTCACTTAGTCTTTCTAATGTCTTCATCTAACTAACATTTGTTTCTGGCTCTCAAATTCTATGAATCTATTCTCCATCCCACTCTAACTCTCTAGAACTTATAGGTTATGCATGCTTTTTGTGCATCAAATTGTCCCTATGATAAAGACAAATCATAGCTCATCTTAGAAGATTAAATAAGGAAATAGACTTTTTTGAAGATCTTTGGGTGATAATTATTTAAGGTTAAAAATTTAACAATTCCACTCAGCCATGTAATATTTCTTTCATAGACTTCTATTTTGATAATACATTGCAAATATTCCAGATAACATAAATGCTTAAAAGAGAAAAAACATTCAAATTCGACTTCTTCCTTATAGATCTAGTTAATTCTATTTATATTGGGTTGAACCTGCTCACACTCGGTCTTGTAAGTCTGACAAGAAAACCAGAGGAATTTTATGCAAACTTATGTAGATTAAGCAACTACAAGTTTGTGACAAGTTATTTTTTCCTAATCTTGGGCTAGAGTAAAACCAGAAGACAATAGTAGATTTTATTTCAATCCAATTCAATTTATTTCAATTCCCTTAAATATGAAAGATTGATGAATTCTCTAAAGCCTCAGCTTTATATAAGTAAAGTAATTTTTTTCTTGCCCGTATCATATCTGTTCTGGTATTTTGAATTTTCATTCTCCATTTACTGAAGGGCTTCTTCCACCCAGAAAACAGTGTTACATGTTTTCAGACAATGAAAGATTATAAGGCATATCTATTGGCCAATCAGATTTTTACTATAAGACCTATAGTTTTACTATGTATTTAACAGACAAAGATAATAATATCAGTGCTGCCATGCCTATCCATCACTAGACCTAAAAATGAAGGTTGACTGCAACACTCCACTGCTGGGTAAGATTCACAAAATCCAGGTTCCTGCCCTGTTCAGTATAGTAAGGGCAGTTAGTTCCAGCAAATAGAAAAGCCGTCCTTTCCCAGATAATTTTTGCACAGTCTGATTGGCTGCCTGATGTTTCCCATTCATTCCCAGCTGTTCTTTCCCTCTCTCATTCAAATTGCAGGTCTCTTTCCC
>NW_006203479.1:1271878-1280748 GCF_000334495.1 Tupaia belangeri chinensis | reverse complement strand
TTTCCCTGTTCTTTGTTGTTCTCTCTATCCCCACACTGCATGCTTGACTTCCTGCTTGACATTATTCTTCGGTGAAGTCTGCTTTATCTTAGCATCATTAAAGAGCAAATCTTGAAGGAAGTCTACCCTGCTTCTGACTATAACATTTGATTTTAATGATACAAAAGAACAAAGTCCAATAGTTGGTTTGTAGAGTTAGATCCCAGCCAAAAAAAAAAAAAGAAAAGAAAAGAAAAATGACTGCAAAAAAAGAAAGACAAAAGAGCACATATTGAATAGAAAGAACTTTCCATGCAGGCAGTCCATTCAGTAGCAGTAGCCCTGTTATTTATTCTAATAACAAATGGCCTCAATCAACCTTTGGTGCAACAGTAGTAAGGATAAAGAACAATCATTGTGTATCATTAGGTCCTTGCCTGGTCCAATTACTGTACAATAATCTCCTCCCCTCCCAAAATGGTAAACCAATCATGAAAAAGGCCTAGATAATTCACTTATTTTATTTTATTTTATTTCCTCCATTCATCCTTTGAATGAAAGAATAATAGTAAAATGGTCAGGAAGTAAATACAGAACAAGAGAGAGGGAAATGATGACAGAAACTCATTTGGGCATCTTCTATACACTAGGCATTGTATGGAGACTGTAACATCCATTGGAATTATGAATCTGGGAACTTCACAAAGTGATCTCATTAAATGGGCCCTGCTTATAAGAAGCAATCTCCAAATGTTTTCCTGTGGGATATTGTTTTGTCCCATTAGAATGAGCAAACACAAACTTTCCTTGCTACTCAAAGTCAAAAGGGCAAAAAGAAGAAAGTTGAACTACTTCATAATAATCTCTTAAGACACGGAGTTCCCTTTAAACCTAAGTTACCTGAACTATCTCTACAGCTACCAAGATAAATGATGCCTTTGGTGGGTTTATAGGCCTCTCCCAGTGCTTTGTGTTTACAGACCATAGCAAAAGCAACATAATTGTTTCCCTTCCTCCCAGTGAAGTCTGGCTGACGGATTTACAGGATCAACACAAGATGTAATGTTTGCATCCTGAGATTTTCCAGTAAACCAAACTTCAAGTCCTTTATTATTCCCAACTTTTAAAAGTCCAGATCATTCTGGTTATATGCCATTATTCAACCAAGTCCCACAAGAAACCAAAGACTCTGTTTCCAATGACTGATGATAGTTAAAACTTGGTTGAATCTAAAATTGTATAATGTGCATTCCAGAGGCCATTCTCCTTACATTTACAGGCTGTGGTAGTATTTCTGAACGTGACAAAATGAATCACACCACCTGTAAAATTAGCATACTCAAAAGGGAACAGAATTAATTTTTTTTAAAATATAAGTTAGGCAATGGATGGATCAAAGTGTTGATAAAACTGGAGACATTTCTTCCACAATGTAGATTCTGTGGATTGGTTGGCTGGGATTTGGGCACTGGGCTATCTGGCAGTAATAATTGTACACTAAGAATTATTGTTTCAGGAAAGTCTAGGTTAGCAAAAAACAAATTTTCAGGTATAATAAAGGAGACAGTTTTTAGTCCTAGGGTCTACAGTCAGCATGAATTCAAATCTCAACACCGCTGGTGCTGTTGATCTTCTGAAGCCTTTTATAGCTCAGTTTCTTCCTCTATAAAATAAGGATAATATGAGTATCTATTCTCAGTGGTTTCTGTGCATATTAAATGAGGTAAGTTATAAATACTTAACATACTGCTTGACAAATCATAAAGATTCAATAAAAGTTGGTTATTGTCATAACTGCATAATGTTAGCATGTTTTTATTTAAAAGACCTAGAACTGGGTTATTTATGTCATCTCTAAAATCTGTCCCCAATATTTTTGGTTCAAGTGTAATTTAATTTAACAGGTTTAAGTGAAAAGATGATGAGCAAATTCTTTTCCTAGTTCTATAACTGAAGAAACTCAAGATGGAAAAGAAGTAGAAAAAAAATCATTTCTTAGGATTTTACTAAGTACTGGGTACCTTTTCATACCCTTCACATGTGTTATCTCATTTAATCCCACCCTGATGTTACGAGATAGCAATCACTGCCAAAGTATAGATTAGAGAACCCACAGGATTATTCCAAATCATACTACTAGTGAATTATGGTCTGAGAGCTATAACCTAAGTCTATCTAAACTCAAAATGTATGCTCTTTCTAATGCATATTTATGGCCTTATCAAAGGTCAACCCACCAGTGTCGCTTCAAACATAGCATGTCCAAAATCAAATTTATAATACTCTTATGTTGTGTTCTCCCTCCACTCCCAGACCATCTCTCAAATTCCCTGTCTATGTTAATGGCTTTGCCGTCCACCCAATCACTCAGGCTAGAAATTGCAGGTGTTCCTTCCACTTTCTCACCACTCATATTTAAGGACCAACACTTGAAGTTTGTCTTTGGAAAGGCTTATAGGTCTAGGTACTCATCATTGTCGCCTCATATTTTTCTGTACCCCAGTTCCTTGTTCCTAAGAATTGGCTCTCCATTCTAATTCAACCAACACAAAGCAGCCTTGCAAATCTTTCTATTCCATGGATTTGACTGTTCATCTCCCCTATGGAAAAACCTTCAATGTCACTTCATTGCCTTCAAAAGAAAAAAACAATCAATCTTCTTTGCATGATATCAAAAACTCTGTAACCAAATGGACCTAGGTATCTTATTCCAACTTTTTTTGTGTTCTGGATACTGGTAAATGATGTTTCTCAACTTTATATCTTCTTTCTGTTTTTTCTAATTTTTGTTTTATCTATAAATATGCCTGCGTCAGTTGGGTAAGATAAACTTCAGTACATTCTTCAATGACCAACTCATCCTCCACCCCAGCCCCTAGCAGAATTAATCATGCTCTCATTTGTGTTCCCACAGTATTTTATATCTATTGTTGATAGAACATTCATCATATGGCATCTCTTGTTAGTGATTACCATGTGAGGAGGTCTTGAATAGAGACCATGGCTTAGGAATATTAGTCTTACCAAAAATATTACATAAATACTTAATTACTATTTAAGAATTAGTTTATGTAACTTTATTTATTTATTTATTTATTTTAATTTGACCAGAGAGGAACAGAGCGAGTGAGAGAGGGGGGTGGGAGTGAGAAAGCATGCTGCCAGGTCTGGTCAGCCATGTGGGAGTCCAGCACCCTTAACCACCATGCTACCTGCCAGCCCCAATACTTAATAACTTTTGAGAAATACACAAATTATTGAATACATAAGTGGTGAAACCAAGACTGATACTGCAAATATTTAACAACTATATTTTATATGCATATCACAATGAAGGCAAAAACAAACAAAAATGGGGTGCAAAGAGGAAGATTAGGGTCTAGGTGTTATCTCTAAACAGCCAGTGTGGGCCATATTGACTAAATATTAGTCCAAGTGCAGCTCAAGTCATTTAATTCCATTGAAGATGTGATTTCCCCCATGGCTTTTAAAAAACAAAGTTCCCCCCGGGAATATAAAGGTATCATTGACACATACAATTTGAATAAATTCAGTAGCTTGACTAATGGACCAATGTACTCACAGTGAATATTTATTATCCGACCCTGGATGTGTCAAACACCCTCTGAGATACTGTGCATTCCTAGCTGAGTGAGACCATGTCTTGTAGGACTCATAGATTATACAGTTTCCCAAAGTTTTATTCTATCACTAAGCAAAAGAACCAACTGATAACTAAAGGTAGACCATCTTCTTCACCAGATATGTGATTTGCCTCGATTCTTTGAAAAGAGGGTCTATTTTAAGAAATTGACCCTCTCTGTCAGTAGATAAACTTTCCTCCCACTTGAATGAGCCTCTTCCTGGAAGAACTTTCAAGCAGTAAAAGGTATTACTGCAGAAAGCAAATGATGAACACATTATATATATTTAGAAGAACCAAAATGAGTCCTATAGAAGTTTGACTACCATCTAAACTCACTTTGTCCTCAAACTTTTGTAATACTCAAGAAAGACAGAGACTCGGTTTTAAACCCCCATGTTATTTCCAGGAAGCCATGTCTGCTAGGTAAAATGTTCAAGCACATGCTGGGTTGCCATCTTCCAGGGATGGAGTAAACATGATCCCTGCGAGAGGATGTGTGTGTGGCAGAGATAGTGGGGGTTGCAGGGTGGTGGATGGGGCGTTGACCAGGCAGCCAGCATCCTTTATGGAACTATGATCATGATTTGATGACCTGTAATTTTATATTGGATAATGAATTCAGTAACTGCTGACTACTTATGTTTTTGTTTTTTTGTTTGTTTGTTTGTTTTTCTTTTTTGGAGAGAGAGAGATTTTTGCTACAGGGCACGTGTGCTCACTGGAGACAGAGAAAGAGAGAAAATGAGAAATCATCCCCCAGTAAGGATGGCCATGCTGTGGTCCCTTCTCTTCCATTCTCTCGGAATTCTGGGCACACAACCACACTCATTTGGCATGAGGTTCAAGCTGCCAGGTCCAGGACTCCAACTGCAGCTGACCATGTGGGAGTTTAGCACCTTAACCACTATGCCACCTGCTAGCCCCTTATTATGCTTTTTAACTTAAATCTCCATTTTTTTTTGTAGGTATCAAATATTTTGTGATGCATTTTTTGAACAGACTATCCGCTAACTTGTAAAATATACTGTTAGGAAGTTATCAACCAATCACATGGCATTTCCCAGCCTTCTAACCTTCACTGGCCTGAATCCTTTCATCAAAGCCCTATAATGAGCAGAGGAGAGGTGGTGTAGGTACCACAGAAGGGGAGTGAATGGACAAGAGGCTGAGAGAAGAATGAGTAAGGAGAGAAGAGGTAAGGTAGGGTTGTTCTTGCTCTCCGGCTGGGGAGAGAGGAGCCATCAGCGCCAGGTACCTAAGATGTCCTGGAGAATGTCTACAAGCTGAAAGAGAGCATCCAGGTTACAACAGGCTTAGAGATCTGCTGAGTAAAATATCAAGATCTACTAATAGGCTTTAATCAGTGGACTGGGGATCCAAGACAGGACTAGACTTAAACATCTGAAGGTTCACGCTAAAGCTTAGAAAAGTAGTGAAGAAAATCTCTGGGTTTCCCAGTGCTACTGGCATCCCACTTGCTCTGTTCTCCAACCCTGCCGTTCTTCTTCTCCAATACTATTTCTGCTGCCGGTGACACTCACTCCTCCTCCCCTATCCTTTCTTTCTAACTCTACGAATATCACTTCCTCTGAGAATCATTTTCTGAAGCACCAAACTGGATTAGGGGCCTCTTTTGTACACACTCTATTCCATTCTGCGCTTTGATTCATGCCACTCCACGCATGTATAATTAAATTATTCGGGTTCCGCGTGTGTCTCTGACATTGTGTGTATATAAGTTCCAAAACAGCAGAAGCTGTGCTTTCTTTATCACCCCTGTATCTCCAGGGCCTAATACAGAGCCAGGCATGGAGGAAGTACTCAATAAGTTCATTAAATATATGAATGATGAATGAGTGGGTTAATGAATAAATGAATGAGTTGTCTCTGGAACATCCAAGCAGATCTATCTGGCAGACAGCTGGAATGATCGTGGTGTGCTCAGAAGGGAGATTAGAGCTGGCAGTAAAGATTGAGGCGTCATCGACTCAGAAGCAGTGATGAAATCCTTAGGAGAGAATAAACCTCTTAGAAGACTAAAGATAAACAAGGGATGTGGATCCCATGGAAGCAATTCAGAAAACTTGCTCAGAAAATATAAGTAGAGCTTAGATGATAGTTAAGAGTTCAGACTTAGTGAGATTGACTTGTGATCCTAGCTCCCACTCTTCTGTGTGAGCCAGGGAAGTGTGAGGAGCTGGGCTGAGCTGAGGAGAAGAAAGCTACCGGGTCTCCGAGTAGCTGAATAAAGCAACAACCAAAAAGGAAAGCAAACCTCCAGCCTTCCATCACTCACCTCTGTAATGGCAGCAACAGGCTCAATGAGAGAAGCTCTGCTTTCGCTGACCCCACCAGACCCTGTTCCATTTGCACCGGGGAACAGCACACGGTTGAGGATGGTCTAGCCCAGGTGTGGGGGTTGTGTCACTCTTGAAGGAGCCCCAAACAAGAGAGGAGATGAACAAGGGTTGGCGAGAGACTTGAGGAATTAGGGTTAGGAGTGGAAAAGCTCTGAGTAAGAGTCAGGGTGGGGTAAGTTCTACCCCTTCTTCTCTCATAAGGAGTTTTCTGCAGAGGCGCATGAGCAAGGCCTCAGCCAAGGGCCTGGAGTAGGCAGAGCTGGGAAGAAGCCTCTGGGGTGGGAATAAGCTCTGTGAAGCATGGCCAGCCAGAGGGGCAAGCATGCTACACTGTGACTCACTCAGAGGCCGCCCTGCTCTCCCTGGCTGTGCACCCCATCCGGCCTGGGGAGGGCATCTTGACCCTGTGAGGCCAACCTCCCTGTGAGGCCGGAGCCTCTGTGACTGCCTGTGGTCAGCCCTGAAAAATCTACCTCTCTGTGTGTCTGGTCAGGAGCCAGTTCCTCAGTAAGTTCATGGAACTGTAAATCTCAGTGTCCTGATCCACACCTACCTCATGGGTGGTCATGAAACCTGGCTGCACACTTGACCATATGCAGTGCTCCAACATGGAGTACTCCTCGGGAGCGAGTTCCAGGGGGCCAACACCACGAGGCTCAGAGCCAAGGAGGCCGCGCCTGCAAATTATCTGCTGCTGCTGACAACTAAGTCATGGTTTCAAAGAAGCCAAGACGACAAAAAATCAAAGGGCGTTAGGTCATCAGCAAAAAGGACATGAAAGATGGGCTAGGCTGAAGATGCAGGTGACAGCGAGCCCTGGCCTCAGACAATGGAGACGCGTGAGACTCAGAGCTGCCCTCTGACTTGTCAGGAGTTGGTCCCTTGGTGCCCTTGAGCCACAACCAAATGATTAGTACGGGCGTGAAAGCTGACCGAGTAGATTGTGTAAGAGAAAACGGAGACTGTGAAAGGACAGGGGAGAGAAAATGCCCCAGGACCAGGGATGAGGCCTTCTGAGAGGGACCCCGGGAGGTGACAGTGGCGAGTCACGCAAGAGCAACGACAGGCATGCACCTGCTGCTCCTGCGGTTCGCAGACTCATTCCTGGCCTGTGGGCTTCCCCTCCGAACCCCTCATTTATCCTTTATCCTGCCTAAAATATCACGCACTCTGCGCCGCCACTGGCCTCCTTTTACACTCCTCCAGCTTTTATCCCTCGAAAGCCTGAGCCGTGACAGTCCTTATCCCTGTCGGCTCACTGTCTTTGTAAACTAAGCTTGGCCTCTGCTCGACCGACGGAGGAACATCACAGACTCGTGTTCGCTCAGAAGCCAGCAGGAGTAGGATCTCCACTCTCCTCCCGACCCAGCCAGAAATAAACTCCACATAACTTATTACATATTTATATTTTTGAGACTAGGGACACATCGCGGTTCATCTCTGCATACCAGACCATCCAGAGAAATCAGCTGTGATTCTACAGACAAAAAAATAAATAAAAAGTAAAATAAAATAAACCATCAGATTCTCATTAAAGTTCTGAGAGAAAAGGAGGACGCTAACACGCATGTCATCAACTTCCCACGAAGCACGTGAGTCCATAGCAGAGTGAGGCCCACGTAATGGGGTTTATCATACTTTTGAATGTGAAAATCATATTTCCAGAGCTTTCGGGCACACTTACAACAAAGACTTTTCCTTGTACTAAAATACCAAGAGAGACTCACAAAGTTCAGTAACCTCCAAAATTAGAGCATAAATCACTCGGATTTTTGCATGAGAAAGGACGCCTAGAAAGGAGCACGACTGCTGGGAACTTCCAGAGATACTGCCCTGTCTACCTCAGCAGGGTTACGCCTGACGCCGTTTCTCCTGTGTCTTTGGTAGCTTATCATCTCGTGCCTTGGCTGTTTATAGGAATACAGTTTATTTCAAAAGCAAAATTTTTCTTGGCACTCAACTCATCCATGACGATCATTGAATTTTTTTTTTTAGTGTAACTCAACCCCGTGTGTGGCTAAAATGGCCGAGGCTCTTTTATGTTGTTGTTCTTACTTCTCCCTCCATCAAGCATTCTGACCGCTGCTGTCAAAATCTGATAATAAATGAAGATTTCTCCCACTGTGGACCTCTTATAACCATGGCAACTCCATCAGCAGCTAATGGCCGCGTTACAAAAATGCTTTTGAAAAAGACAGTTTCTAGCACAGCTGTAGTACCAATGTCCTTTTCTTACCTTCCCGCCATAATGGTGCTAAGACAACAACACATCCCAAGCAAACACTTGCTTCTTGTGCACATGTGGGGCCACTTAAAAAAAAAAAAATCAAGGAAAGAGGAGAGAAACTGTAAGTAATAAAAGAGAAAGGTTATTTGAAAGCATAGCACAAACGTGGGAAAAGAGGCTGATACCTTAGCAGCATTAACAACATATTTTTACAACTAAAATCAATCTTGTTATTGCTTCTAAAAGAATTTGAGAATTTTTATTGCTGTTATGCACCCTCCCATCCAACCAAGGAGGATTTCTACAATGCTTGTCTTCATTTTCAGAATAATTGTCTCTCTGAGCAGCTGGTCACTTTGGGGAAATGCAGCTTTATTCATGGGCTGCTGTATCTTTTTTCCATAAGACTGGCAGTTTCATGCTCTTTTGTATGTCCTTGAAAGGACTCTGGAGCAGACTAAGCGCACAGGCCCTCAGCCTGCCTCCTGTGCATTCCCACAGTGCCTAAAACAGAGCCCTTTCTGAGCACGCTCAAACCTAGTTGGTAATGTAAACCAAAACTAGCTTCCCGTGGAGGAATTGTCCCTGCTTCTGGAATAGCCTGCCTATTAAAACAAAAGATGACTATTTTCCACCTTAACTTCATGCTGAAATCTTG
>NW_006203479.1:1258168-1271865 GCF_000334495.1 Tupaia belangeri chinensis | reverse complement strand
TGCTGAAATCTTGTATCTCTATGAATGGAAATTACAGGCATTCAAATACAGCCCTCCAGTTCCACCTGCCTACCTAGCTAGGGATGGCTACTTAACTCACCTATGTGTTGATAAAGACATTTCTATAGACAGGGACTGCTCCAAATCCCAAAGAACTCAGAACGTGTGTTTTGTTTCATTTCCAATTTTTTTTCAGCTATCAATAGTGATCATTTAGTAACAGCAAATTAGAACTTAGTATCAGGTTTCCAAGTCGGTCAGGACCTGTCAGTGCCAATTACACTGATCTCAGGTAAATTTCATATTTATAAATAATCATCCTCTCTGAGGTTTTCAGATTAAATGGTCTATACAAGACAGAAGAGTAGAGGTGTCCCCGGCCACACAGAACAAGTAGCAAAGCCAATTTTCTTTATTTACTTACTTATTTACTTATTTATTTCATGACAGGGACACAGAAAGAGAGAGACAAGCAGCCCCAAAGGAGCTCATGCTACAATCTTCCCCAGCTCGTCAGCCTTCCCAGTCAGCCAGGTTCATGGGCATTCACACTCGGTGTGTATGTTTGATCTGGAAGCCAAACCCCAGTCTTGCATATGGCCTGAACATTGCCTCACTGCTGTGCCACCCGTGGCAGGCCCAAGCTCATTTCATTAACCATCATTATCATTTTATTTGCACTTTGCTCCAAGTTGTTATTTTTGCAAAAAACTGCCCAATTATATTCTCTCTATATGAAAGTCCTTTGAAAGGTGCATAGGCTTGAGTTAAAATTCCTTAGATGTACATAAAAAAATTTCTCCTTTCTATTAGAAAAGTATAAGCAAATGACTGAAACTCACATCATCTCAAACATTTATTTGTAAACAAGAATGATAGTAGTTCTTCCTCAGAGGAAAGCTAGAAAGAAGAGTCAAGTTAATATTAGGTTACCAGAAAAATCATGGTGTGTTTTTCTATACAAAGATGCATCACAACTTTTCCAATAACCACATCAAAAACACTAAACTACAAGAAACTATTCTCAATGAATAACTTTCCTCCTTTTTTCTGTCCCATCAATCTTGACTCTCACGTCCTCCTGTGTAGAATAACTAGTTTTGAGATTGGGCTCATTTTCCTCCTCATCCATTTTATAAGCTCTCTGTTTAAGTACATAAAATTGCTTGCTGTCTGCTAAGATAAGACAAGTTGAACTGTTGACTTCAGGATTACCAGTGGTGAGTTTTTGCTATTCCATATTCAGAGCAAAAGTTGTAGAATTTGATAACATACATAAAATCACTACCACAAAAATCTCAGTTTTTCCTACATAAAATTAAAGTTGAAGTCATAAAAGACAGGGTTTCCCTTTTGAATGGTTCACCACGTTTCTACAGAGGAGCAATCTTGGAGATTCCACTGCTCAGAGGCCGAACAGCCAACCCTGGTGTGCTCTTGTTTATCTTAGTGGTGCAAGTGTATCTGGTCAGTGAGAAAACTCAGATTATAACAAATAAAGATGTCAGGATGTTCTACCAAAGAATTTTCTTTTAAATCTTTGAGGCAAACTTCAGCGAACAGTTCAACAGGGAACATTGCAAACGATTCATTTTTGCCCTTGTGCAGAAACTTCCATCTTTTGGAAGGTATGAGAATGAATTTGAAATGTTCAATAAAATACTTTGTGTGGCTGCAAAAGCAACACAAAGCACGAATAAGTCTTTGTCACCAACTCATTTTGAAGTGTGGTCATCCCCGTGTGCTGACACCGCAGTACGCAGGTATGAATATAACTTCTGGGAAGGGCAATAAAGCCTAAGGTCATGAAATACTCCTGCCTGCCATCTTGAGACCAGGGTGTCTCGGCAAATCACAGGCAGCCACTGGTAATTTAGAAGCCAGGGCTGCCGGCGCCGAGAAAGGGAAAACCTGAATGATGAGTTGGTGAGGAACAGATAAAAGACCAAGGAAGAATGATGTTGTTCTCTGAGTAGGCAAATTGAATCCGTGTACAAAGCCATGGTTTCTCTAAGTACACTTCTGACAACACAGAGTGTTTTCCAGTGGTCTTGGGCCTTCGTTATTCAGATTAGACTTTTGTCTACCATGACCCCACCTCCTTCTACACTTTACACAACCTGTACAAAGTGATATGTGTACAACCAACAATTTACTTTCCATACAGAACTTTTTTTTTTCATTCAAAGGACAAATCTTCTGTTGGAAAAGGAAATAAAATCACTAACTCTTTATTTAAGATATTTCATTTCCTAGCTAGGGTTCTATGTTATATAGAAAATCTGATTTTGCTTCTTATAGAAACGCAATTTTCTCTACATTGATCAATGTGACTCCGGTTCTTTACAAAAAAATGATGGCAATGTTCCCAGCTCAAATTATGATTTAAAATATAAAAAGCAATAAATGATAGGTTCCTTTATAGAACGTGAGCATATTTTCTTCAGAGCAATGTTGACATTGCCTAGTCAACAACATAATGTTTTATGTATTATCTCATTGGGTGGAAACAAGTTCAGGGTGAACCAAGCCACATGACTACTGTGATGAAAACCCAAAAGGTGATGTTGTTTCTCAAGTATGAATTGAGAAGCGGTCAGTTTTTCTTTTTCTGCCTTGTTGTTACTGTTACGGCTGTTGAAACTGTCCACTGAGGTACTTTTAGCATTCTGTGTACTCTGCAGGGAAAAGAACTTGGCGTGTTAATGGAGGGTGCTGGTCAGCAGAGAATGAGAAGGATGATGCTGGAAAAACAGACAGTTGGAAATGTCACTTTGCAATTTAGTATAATCTGAGTATGGAGACTGTATTTCTATTTTTTAAAAAGGAAAGAAAATAAAGAAAAGAAAAAGAAAAGTTAAGAAAAGGATACAGAAAAAGAAAAGAAAAATGATAGGAGGCATTGTTTACCTAGGGGACAGTTCTATATTCATTAAACACCTACAATTATACTTCTAAAATTTTTCTTTCTAGTAGGTTCCTGAGAATGCTCCATAAATTTGAGGGAATTAGTGAGCATGGCCTACAAGAAATGT
The DNA here is from genome assembly GCF_000334495.1 of Tupaia belangeri chinensis. Taxonomy (NCBI): domain Eukaryota; kingdom Metazoa; phylum Chordata; class Mammalia; order Scandentia; family Tupaiidae; genus Tupaia; species Tupaia belangeri. The sequence goes on along the minus strand of NW_006203479.1, from coordinate 1,268,830 downwards.
TTATTTTTCGAGGTTTCATAGAGCACTCATGCTGGTGCCAAGCACTGCTCTAAGGATCCTACCAATTTTAACTCATATCATCTTTGCAACAATCCCAAGAGATGTGTTCTATTATTACGTCCATCATACAAGGGAAGAAATTGAAGCAAAAAGAAATAGTTTGTCAAAGGCTGCACAGCTAACAATAGTAGAGCCAGAGTTTTAAACCAGGCATTCTGGCTCCTTGAGTCTGTGCCTTACTCCCCCTAACCATGCCACAATGTGGTTTTTGCAGGACATAATCCTGCTCAAAGTGTAGTGTTGATTTTCTTCTACTAGATTCCTTAATGTTATATTAGTGATCACTCAAATTTTGGGGTGGTCTATTTGGGCTTCTAAAATGATAATAGGTTCACCCAACCTTTCTACCAATGGAAAGGATATTTTACTTTATTTTTAGTAGTTAGCATATTGGCATTAAATATAAGAGAAATAAAATCCTGAAGGAAAGGAATTACTTCAGTTTTTAGATTGGGTTTACTGTGTAGATGTGAAGGAAATTCCCTCCCCTGCTGAAGTTCCTGAAAAAAAATCACTGACAATAGACAGATTAATAAGAAAAAAAGGCATATAGATTTCGTTTGATCACAGATTTACATGATAAGGGAGCCTTCAAATTGAACCCCCAACCATACGGGGAAACTATCTGATTTTCTCAGGTTTAAAGAATAGATATCTGTGTAGAAATGTGATTAGACAAAAACTATTTGCAATAATGGAAATAGACCAAGTGGGGAAACCTAGCAAGTCTTGTCTGTCTATAGTCTTTGAGACCTCTCTCTGCTGCAGTCCTTTCTTCTGGAAATGGGAAAGGACCTCTCTGGCATGAGGGTCCTGTCATCTAATATCAGACAAGGTAGGTCATAGAACTTCCTTGTGACCCAGAGAAAGAAGGTGGAAAATTAGAGCTGGATTTGTAGGTTTTGAGCTGACTTTGGAGAAAGACTTTGATTTCTATGACCTGCCTTGGAAAAGAGGGATTCTGGTGTCAATAGCTTGCTTTCATGGAGAATGAGACATGATAGACAGGAGGCCAGAGAGAAACTTTCTGAGGCCTTTGATTTGGGGTTTCATTTTCTGAACCCAACAATGGTAAGGCTGCTGGTGGTATCTTTATTGTTGCCTAGATTTGCTCAAAGATAAATAAGATGAATCAGCCTCAAACTGAGGTTGTGGATATACTCTGGTAAAGGACCATCAGGGGGCCAAGAGGTGGCATGGTGTTTCAAGTCCTGGACCTGGTGGCTTGCTCCTCTCTCTCTCTCTCTCTCTCTCTCTCTCTCTCTGCCTCTCTCTGGTGAGCACACACATCCTATGGCAAATTAAACAATAGTAATTATCATTTTTTTTTAAAATGAAATTTGAAATTGAATCATGAAATTGAATCATGAAATTGAATCATGGAGGTAATGAGTGGAACTCTGGAGTCAGATCATTTGGGGTGCCAGCCTCACTCTCCTATTCACCATCATGTGTATCCTCGGGCATGTTCTTCATTTCCCCACAGCTAATGACCCTAAGCTGTACAATGGAGTTAGTTGTGTAATTTCCTGGGGTTGTTGGGCGGCTCACATGAGGCCATGGTAAAGGCTCACAAAAATGTTGACTCCTTTCCCTTTCTATTGACACTGTTATGGCTATAATGATATTCCCAAGTAAAATGGGGGATTTATGACAAACTATCTCTGTCTCAAAATTTCTGCAAAAATGTTTTAATTTTTTTAATCTATTTCTTCAATATAGATGTCTGTGCCAGGTAAATAGATGGGACAGAGTAGATTGTCGTGCTCCTATGTACATCTCAATCCCCACAACATTTGACAATGAGACAGAAATATAAAGGGTAGTATCACCAGCCAGTCACACTTCAAATGTTTGAATTTCCCTTAGTATATTAAACATTTCATGTTTGGGGAGCAGCAGATGCCATAGTGTTAAAGCACTAGACTCTCCCATATGGTCAGTTTGTGTCCCGGACCCAACAGTTCAAAACTCACAAGGAGCACATGTGCGTACATACTCAAAATTCCAACAGGAGAATGGTGGAGAAGGGATTGCAGTGTGGCCATCCCCCCCTGGGGGGTAATGTCTTAAAAAAAAAAAGAAAGAAAAACAATAGTTCAGATTATGTAATTCAGTAAATAGTACATTTCCCCCAGTCAAGATATTTTTAATGTTTCCCTGACTGCATTATGTTTTGGAAAAAAAAAAATGTATGTATCAAGGAAACAACAGAATTTATCCATTAATACTTAATGGACTTTCATTTATTGAAATAATATACATATATAGACAAGTATTTTTTTATATCATCCTGAAACCACCGGTATTCTCACACTTACTTTGGGTTTTATTTTGTTGTTTTGTTTTGTTTTTAATTTGCCAAAGGATATGTGCACTTGCCAGAGACACAGAGACAGGGAGAGAAAGTCCCCCCATGAGCCAAGGTCACACCATAATCCTATCTCACCCATTTCTTCCTCCTGTCAGCTTTCTGGCACACATGACAAGCAGAACCCTGGGCATTGCTGGGAACAGACTTTCTTCCCCGTGTTCAGGTCAGGCATCACTCTCTAACCCATCTTAGAACAGCTGGCTCCTGTGGCCACATCGATGGTCCTAATCAGTTATCTTTAAGAAAAAGACTTTCAGAGATACTCATCAGAGCCAGCCCCGCTGCTGAAGTTACTATTGTCCCATTCTTAGATCTTTCGAGGTAAAGTGTACAGTTACAGAGGGTTATTGTTTATGTTCCTATCATTGTCTCATCATTTCAGAATGATGACCCTTAGCCCAGAATGATGCTTGAACTTTCCTCTTATCATCTAAAATCCCATTTCTCACGTGGTCACCTCACATGTATTTCTAACAGGATGGAATCCCATGATCCTCCACCTTTGTGTCAAATATCATGGGGAGTGAGGGACAGAAGGCTTAGATTTCAATGGCCCAAATTCCAGTCTTGATTCTACAATTTTCATTTGAGTGATCCTAAGTTTTTTCGAGCTTTGTATTATCTTGCTTTTCTGTTCTACTCAGTGGAGCTGATTTAAGATGGTATACTTGAAAGCAATAAAAGGTATCATTCTTAACTAATTGATGATAATTTAATGATCATATAGTTTCAGCAGACCACCTGTAGGGGTCAGATGGTAGTACAGTGACAGTGCAAAGCTCTGCAATGCTGGTCCCTTATGGAAAGGTCCTGGGCTGATGTCCTGGGGCCTCTGTGCACACCAGGTACACATGTGCACGCCTGTGATCTGGCTGAGGCTGGCTCATGCTACAGGTGAATCTTTCTTCTTCCCTCTTTCTTTCAGAAAAAAGAAAGAAAAACTTAAAATACATATATTTTGTAGATACTTCTGTATAGCAAGGCTGGTTTCATATCCTGTCTTAACTTAATTTTTCCTTGCCAAAAAAGAAAATGGTCAAGGTTAGTGGTTCCCATTCTTGAATGATTGCACCTGGGAAGTGCCTGCAAGTAGACACACACTTGTGTATAGATTCTTGAGTTTTGCTTCCCAAGATTTTGATTCAGTGGATCTAGATATGAGCCCAGGAGCCCATCAACTAAAAATGCTTCTCAAGTAAATTATTACAGCTTTTGTTGTACAAAGCTTGCCATGTGTGCTCCTATTTATAAAATGTATGTCCTTTGGCCTGGGAATTTAACTTTTAGGCGTGTTTCCTGCTAGTATGCTTGAACAGACATAGGTTACACATACAAGGATGTTTACTGCGGCTTTGTTACATTTTTAGGACCCCTGGACATCCATCCATAGGAGACTATTTAAACAAATGATGGCACCTTCACACCATGGCCGCTTTTAAGTATAGGTGTGACACAGGGTTGGGAAAAAGAGCAGGAAAAAGGTGGAGCTTCTACTTTTCCATGTGTACAATTCACTTTCTGCTTCTTTTTCTTATGGCCATTATCGGCTATTAGTCATGGTATTTTCTACATTTCTATTGTCAGTTTCATCATTGAGCATTTTCCTGCATCTCCTGCACACAAGTCTGAATACTAGATCATTTATTCACCCAGCCTGTGAATCTATACAAGGACTTATGCCAGGCCTTGGCAGCAAACTAGGCCACAAGCTCTGCCCCCATGGAGTGAGCAGCCTACCTTTTCAAGCCCCGATCACTTCATTTGTAAAGGGGATGTATTATTTGTAAGTTTCTCCTAGCATTTTCTGAGGACAAAACTAAATCATGTGTGTAAAGGACTTAGCATGAGGCCTAGCACCATATGTGTGCTCGGTAATTTTAAGTAACTGTTGGGTCATCATCATCACGTTTTCATGACTAACTGTTTGGATCCTGTGTATATTTTCCAGGAAAGAAAAGACTTTGATCTTATTGTTTCGTTGATTTTTATAAACAATTTGAAGTGCATTTTCTTTATAGTATCATAGGACACTGTAGAACTCTTACAGAAAAAGGAAATAGAGGTCAATTCATGAAGAAGAAAAATATTGCCGCCCAGTTATTTAATACACCTCTCAGCCTCAGAATTCTAGCTTCCTAGGCTTAACAATGTAGATTACACAGCAGAGGTTGATGCACATTTATAAAAAAATATATGACATTTTGCTCATGTCAGTGGGGGTGAGGAATCTCTTTTGCAGTTAAGATTACCAACAGACAGGGGATAACCCCTAAATCCTAATCACAGACACTCAGGGGAGATATTTTTATTCATGTAAAACACAGTCTATGAGACTTTGAAAGTGGACTCCTCGTTACAACATTTGTACTTAATTTTAAAAAGTGCAGAACTTGGGCTAAGCCAGTTTGAGCTTCTTCTTCTTTTGTAATGACTCAGAAGCTAAATATGGAGCCAGTTTTAATTACCCAATTAAATTTATTGTTTACAAATGAAAAACAATTATATTTTCAATTATAATGAAAATGAAAATTGTAATTGCTTTAGCTATGGTATATTTTCTTTGTCTTTTCCTTTTTCTTTCTTTCTTTTTGTTTTTTTGTGTCTGTTGTTCTTGTTGTTGCAGCATTAACTCTTTGAGCAAAGAAAAAATAAGATTTAAATATGCCTATAGTTAAGCCCTGTGCATGGGGGCTGGATCCTACATGACCAAGTGCAATTCAAATCCCAGCCCCAGTGGCTTGGAAGACAGGCTGGGCATGTGTGATTGCATGTCCAGAATCCTGATGGGACATGGGTGGGAGAGGGGATGGCAGCATGTCACACTCGATGGGGATGTGCTTTCTCTCTCCCACCCCTCTCGCAAGAACGCATGCCCTCTTACAATTGAAAAAAGAAGAAGGTTAAGAGTTAACTTCCTGGAGTGGTCCTGGAGTTGCTAGCTTAACATTACACTTGCAGCAAGGGTTCAATTATCTGATTCCATTAGCTCTTAAAAACAAACAAACAAACAAAGTAAATAGAACCACTACAAATAGTGAAACCACAAGGAAAAAGTGATGTTTTATCAAAGGAGTAGAAATTCTCCATGTAACTATATAGGGCTTTGATATACTTTAAAAGCTCATTTTTAAAGTGAGAAAGAAAAGAGAGCCAGCAGTATCTTCAAGTTCATAAATCACAAAAATTACTTTGCAGAGAAAATGGAAAGTTCCTAAGTACTTGTTTAATACACATGCATTGTGTAGCCTTATGCCCAGCCATGGCACTAGAAAATAGCTGTAAAATGTGTGTAGCGCAAAGGCTGCTCTTCAAGAGTAGCGCTACGGTAGTCAGAGCTGCATAAGGCCACGGCATGGAATGTTTTCTTTCGTGCCCGAGTTAAGGTACCCTAACTAGGTTACTCTAGTAACTTGGTTAAACAGTGGTCACAAGGCATATATATGGTCAGTCCTACCCAAGACTTACAGGCCAATATAGATTTTTTTCTACAAACTCTTGAAATTCAGCTTTTACAGATGAATTACAGATTTTCTCAAGAAAAAATCATTTCCAGGAATGTTTTCACTCCTGTGCTTAGTCTCAGCAGGACAACCAAAATGCAAGAGAAGTGTAAAATATTGAATATAAAAGACTCACAGCATTTTGGTAGTCATGACAATTTGGGTTTGTGTTTTATGTGAACATTATTTAAATGAATGCAATGCAATACATTACAATATAATATTTTAAAATAACATTCTTTTCACAACTTTTCTGTTACATACTAAAAACTATTTAATTCGCCTAGTCTATTGATTTAAAAGGGCTTTTTGTTCTGGTGATTATATTCACTGTAATTATTCTAATTGGTCAACTCTGATGAAAATTCCCTAAGAAATTAATTTTCTTTAATAGATGGTAAGTATTTGCAAGTATTGACAAAAGTCATAGATCTTTACAAGGAGATGGGAGAGAATTTTTTCTTGTCTTTTTTTTGTGTTATATGTATGTACTATGTGAGACAAAAATGTATTCTTCTCAAACTACATGTAGCAAAAGGTATGTAATACGTTTTTTATTTTGGAGAAATTTTTTGCTATAGGGCATGTGTGCTCGACAAAAAGACCAGAGAGAGACAGAGAGACAAAAAGCAAGAAATCACCCCCTAGGGGGGATGGCCATGCCTCAATCTCTTCTCCTCCTTTCTCTTCTCAGGATCTTGGGCACGCATGCACACACGCCCGATGTGAATTTAAGCCACCAGGTCCAGGACTCGAACCACAGTCGACTACATGAGAGTCCAGCGACATAGCATTACACTAACTGCTGGTCCTAAGGTATGTAATACTTTAAAAAAAAAAATCTGTAATGTGACATCCATTAGATCTAATCAAAATACTTTTGAAATATTTATTCAAGATTTTCTTACTTCACTAAAACAAAGTTGGAATCGGTAGCTTAAAAGTAAATGTAATTTGGGACCAGTAATGGCTATGTTGCTGGACTCCCACGTAGTTGACTGCAATTAGAGTCCTGGACCCAGTAGCTTAAACTCATGCCAGGTGCATGTGCGTGCGTGCCCAAGATCCCAAGAGGAGAATGAAGAAGAAGGGATTGTGGCGTGGCCATCCCCCCTGGGAGATGATTTCTCGCTTTCTATCTCTCTGTCTCTCTCTGTCTTTCCGGCGAGCACATGCATCCTCTAGCAAAAAACTCTCAAAAAAAAAAAAGTAAATATAATTTAATTGGTGGTCAAAAAATGCCTCTGTATATAAATACTAGGTTGTCACAATGTGTTTTTCTGTATTTTTATTTAAAAATGTGTCATGACTTTCCCAGTGACCCAATAACTTTCTTTTTCCACGTTGCTTTATTTAGTTTAACTCTGAAAGCAATTAATTTTTTTAAGAATTGGATGACTATTCTAAAATACACTTACAGTTGGCCATCCATAACTGTGGATCCCACAACTACAGATTCAAACAACTCCACACTGGAAATATTACAAAAGAAATAAATAAAGAAATAGTAACAATACAATAGTTTAAAAGTACAGATTGTTTAAATAATACAGTGTTGGGGACCAGCAGATGGCATAATGGTTACGTTGCTGGACAGCCACTATTCAACTATGGTTCAAGTCCCAGACCCAGTCCCTTAAAACTCATGCCAGATGTGTGTGCATACATGCCCAAAACCCCGAGAGGAGAATGGAGGAGAGGGGATTGTGGCATGGCCATCCCCCTCAGGGGTTGATTTCTCACTTTTTGTCCCTCTGTCTTTCTCTATCTCACTGGCAAGCCCAGGTGCCCTCGAACAAAAATCTCTCCAAAAAATAAATAAATACAGTATAATAACTATTTACATAGCTTTTACATTGAATTAGATATTATAGATAATCTAGAGGTGCCTTAAAGTACACAGGAGGATGTGTGGAGGTTTTATACAAATTATACCCCCTTTTATGTAATAGCTCTAAGCGTCCACAGATTTTGGAATCTGTGGGACTCCGGGAAGCAATCTCCATGTGTATTAAAGCATAACTGTAGCTCCTCTGACACTAGGAATTTTCTGGGTGAATCAATTACCTTTATTATAGACTCTAGCTAACTCTCATGTGTAGCTCTCTTCTCAGCTGTAATCACACATTTGTGTGCTTGTCCCCCACTGGACTGTACACTCAGTGAGGTTGGGGACAATCACCTCTTATTTGTCATTGTTTAGCCACAGGTTAGTGCCCAATATGGAGTAACTGTTCAATAATTATTTGTTAAGTAAACTTTAGAGAGCACTTTGGAAAAAGCAGATAATCGCCCTCTGACTTAGTCTGGCTCATTTTGTAAAGACTAACCATAAATACACAAATACTGCTATACATGCCTATTGTTCTAGCACGGTGGTGTAGGTAAGATGTTTTTTAAGTAATGTGAAGAAATAACATCCTAAAAATCAAACTTATTTTGTTACATAATCAAGTACAAATTTATTAAATACCTGATATTTGAAATTATCATAAAGACTTAAAAAAATTAAACCTTTTTATTTATACTCATTGTATTGTCTTGAAATATTTTTTCAAGTTGCAGGGGAAATGTTTTCTTTTCAAAAGAAAAGAGTATTGGGTTATATTGATTTCTGGATTTGTAAATTTCCTTGGATATATGTAGTCTATTAACTTAAGGAAATCTGATAGATATTTAGAAAAATTTAGAAGTATTAAAGGTTATGAGGACCAGCTGGTAGCATGGTGGTCAAGGTGACTGGATCTCACATGGCTGACTACATGGTTCAAGTCCCAGACCTGGCAGTTTAAAAAGCAAGTTGGGCATGTGTGTATGCACGCACAAAATCCCAAGGGGAGGGTAAAGAAGGGATTGCAGTGTGGCCATCCCCTGGAGGGTGATTTCTCACTTCCTCTCTCTCTCTTTCTCTCTGTCTCTTTGCAGTGAGCACACTTCCTATAATAAACTGGAGGGGGGGAGCGTTATGATCAAAAGTATTACTTATTTACTATTAAGTAAAAATTATCCGTGGGAAACTGCACATCAGCGAGTTCAAGAGGCCATTTTCATGAGTCTCTTACTATCGCCATCTTAGGTCTCAGAAAGCAAACAATTACACAATGCCAAAGGCCACGATTGGCTACCTTATGAGCAGCCAATATAGAGCAGCCAATCACCGCTCACCAACGTGTATATAACCATGATCCCTGACCCACAATAAACAGATGATCCTGAAGAGCAGTAACACTGTGTCGTCTCCATGCTGTTTGTCCCGTCTCTCACTCCTTCCCTCAAGAAACGTGTTCGACTGTCCCATGGGCCAGGACACATGGCGCCCAATAAAGTGAACCATAATTTTATTCCCCCCAATAAAGCGTATGAGTTTATTTTGAAGTATCAGTTGCGGCATTGCACCAAAAGACACTGTGGGTCAGTATATAAAGTAAGACATCTTCTGAGAACTTTGCAAATGATACATATAGGGAGTAGCATAGACTTCCATCCTAAAGACCTCATAAATTATAAAGAGAGTCAACAGTTAATTTGTTCATCTGGACTTTTTTAAAGTATAAATTAACCCTGTGGACAGTAGCATCGATACAACATTTTTCACCCAGAAAGATCCGTAAGACTTCACAAGCTGAAAGGCAGGTTCGAATTTGGGAACAAGAACCTCTTTGCATCATTCAGATGACTCCTTGGGGAGCTTTAGGGAAGCCAGTTGTAATTACTTGGAACTTGTCTTTGAATAGGAGTCTAGAGACATGTCTGCCAGTGCAGGAAATGCCTGAAGGCCCTAAAAGATTATAGGAATCCCAACCAAGATTTTGTTTAAAGACATATATATATATGATAGTGAATGAACTTCTCTCAAAATGCCCTATGATTATTTCTTCTCTACTATTTTTACTTTCCTCACCCCCAAAATAAATAATTTTAATGTGTGCAAAATAACCCATTCTGCTTCTTGCAAGGTCTGGCATGATTGGAGCCTGACAGAACAAAAAGGGACAAGGAGGAGCATTGAAATACTTGTGGTGTGCGGTGTGTGTGTGTGTGTGTGTGTGTGTGTGTGTGTGTTTCATGTTAAGGAAAAGTGCAGAGGAATACATAGATCACTGTGACAAATGTGTTGTATCTTCGTATTTCACTGTGCTTGACAAGAACTCTTGTCAAGTAATAAATGTTAAGTAAACCAGAGCAGCTGTTGGATAGGCAGAGGTCTACTTCAATGACGGTCAAGTTGGCCTCAACTCAAGGTGCAATCTTGCCTTTGCTTTGGTAATTTTCTTCCTTTGATTAGTAGGTTAGGTAAATTGGGGGGGGGGGGGGAGATGCCTCACTCTTTTTTTCTTCAGCATTGTGAGTGCATGTGAATAAAAGAGAGAGAACAGAGGGCTGGGTGAGTTTTTAAAAACCATTTTAGTTTTATGCTATTTTGTTAGTTTAAATTGCTCCTTGGTGTCATTCAAAATGTCCTAGTTTCCCCTATGATACCAGAGCTTATAGACGTTTGACTGAATTAAAAGACAGTTAATAAAAGTTGCAAGATATGAGAGAAATAATTGTTTATCAAAAAAGGGCTTGATGGGAACAGCAGTTGGCGTAGTGGCTATGTCGCTGGACTCCCATGTAGTTGCCTGTGGTTTGAGACCCAGATCTGGTGGCTTGAACTCAGGCCAGGCACCTGTGTATGTGTGCCCAAGATCCTGAGAGGAGAATGGAGGAGACCGGATTGAGACACTG
>NW_006203479.1:1255422-1258113 GCF_000334495.1 Tupaia belangeri chinensis | reverse complement strand
CTTCTTTTTTTTTTGGAAAACCCCCCCCCCCTTAAAAAAAAAAAAAAAAAAAAAAATCCTCTCCAAAAAAGGGGGGGCTTGATTAGGAAGGAAGGAAAAGTGTAATTGCGATGATTTTTTTATGGGGAAAAGGAAAATTTAGTTACTGATGGGAAAACAGTCACAGTTTCGGCGCAATTCAGAGCTGGCCTATCAATCACCTCTCTTTTCTTTTAATTTTAGAGCCAAGTATAGGGGCCAGCAGGTGGCATTGTGGCTAGGGAGCTGGATCCCACATGGCTGACTCTATGGTTTGAGTCCTGGACCCAGCAATTTGAATAACACATGGGGTATATGTGCGTGCACACCCAAACTCCTGAGAGGAGCCTGGAGAAGAAGGGAATGCACTTGACCATTCCCCTTGGGAGGCGATTTCTCACTTTCCCTCCCAATGGCACAAGCACACACTCCGGCAAAAATATTGTTAAAAAAAGAAAGAAAACAAATTAGAGGACAGGGAAAGCGAGTGGCACTGAACTTGCTCTAGGCCAGTGTTCTACCTATCACGTGCTTCAGTTCACATCAGTCCCAGCCCTGGACGGTCCCAGCACCCTCTCTCTACATCTCAAAAAATTAAAGGCACAGTTCCAGCCGCCTCCTCTGTAACTCCTTCAACCACTCTCGCCCACAACTCACCTTCTTTCACAGAACTAATAGTGATTCCTTAATGAACATCCATCATGCTTTCTTTGTGCAGGTTTTTTTGCTCTCTCTTGCCAAAAAAAATAAAGGTAAAACAAAACACAAGCAAATAAAAATCTCAAGATTTAGGTATTTTGACCTCACAGAAATTATTTCCCTTTGGAGAGAAATCAGAAGTACCTCGTAGGGTGGCTTTGAGAAATGTTTCAGTGAACCCCTGTAAAGTGAACAGTACAGGCGAAGATATGGGTGCTCAATACATATGAGAAATATTAACTATTACTGCTGCCTAGTGCTTCCTGCTCAGTCCATATTAGAAAATTCTCCTTCATCTTTGCGTTTATTCAGCATATTGATGGAATGACCCCTGTGGCCAGCACTACAGAGCACACAGAGATCCTAAGACATCTTCCCCAGTCTAAGGAGTGTGCCATCATTTGAAAGGAAGAACAAATCACTTTAATGAAGGAGCAAAGCATCATTAGAAATTATAAGCCAACGTCTGAGAAGAGTTCAAAGGAGAGAGGAATCAGTGGCTTCCCCAAATCTGCTTGATTATGAAAATCCTTAAGGGATTTTAAATGTTTAAAATGTTTAAAATGCAGATTCCCAGGCCAGCAGACAGCATAGTGGTTAGGTCACTGGACACTCACGTGGTTGACTACAGTTTGAGTCCCAGACCCAGTGGCTTAAAACTCAAGCCAGGTATGTGTGCATGCATGCCCAAGATCCTAAGAGGAAAATGGAGAAGGGACTGCAGTGTGGCTATCCTCCCAGAGGGTGATTTCTCACTTTCTGTCTCTGTCTCTCCCTGTCTCTTCAGCAAGCACATGCACCCTATAACAAAAATCTCTCAAAGGAAAAAAAAAAAAAATCCCAAGCACCAACCCAGAAGAAGTGAATCAGAATATCTGACTTATAACCTGGGAAATGCTAGCAAGGGGCATTCTGCCCCTCAAAACAAACCCAGGTCATTGAGAAGTTAGTGAAAACATGGTTAAGAACATATTAAGTGGTGGGAACCAGCAGTTAGTTAGCGTAATGGCTATGTCGCTGGACTCCCACGTAGTCGACCGCGGTTCGTGTCCCGGACCCGGTGGCTTAAAACTCACGCCGGGCGCGTGTGCGTGCGTGCCCAAGATCCCGAGAGGAGAATGGAGGAGAAGGGATTGCGGTGTGACCATCCCCCCCGGGAGGTGATTTTTCGCTTTCTGTCTCTCTATCTCTCTGTCTGTCTGGCGAGCGCACGCGCCCTACAGTGAAAATTTCTCCAAAAAAAAAAAAAAGAACATATTAAGTAGTGAGCCTGAAACTGAGGTTGTCTCTGTTGTCTCCCCGAGACTCTGACCCCTAGCTTCGCCTCCTCAAAGCTTCATGTGTCATCCTTACTGCCTCCCTATTTTCTCAGCCTTTGCAGTTGCCTCCTTTCTCATCTATACATGGTTAATGTGATAATTATCCAAGTGAGAGATCCTAAGATAGTCACTTACAACTGGGAATAAAAGCTTTCTATGAAAAGTTATGTTTGATCAGGAATACCTGCACTCTTTGTAGAGTTAGAATAAAAGAAAGAATGATGTCACTTAAGGTGAGAGAGTGGTGGCTGGACAGAGATGCATTGGTAAAACACAACAATCTATGAGGCCCACCCATGTGAGAAAGTTCTGGTTCACATTCAGAGACCTCCCTGAATATGCTGGGCAAGCATGCTCCAAACCTGGCTGGAGCTGGGCATGGATCATGGCATGGAGACTCTGTTGGGAGTGCTGTTCCCCTTTCTCTGTCTCTCTTATGGAAGAAACATAAAAATAATAATGGTGAGAGAGACAGATGAAAGAGTTTCTAGCCTGTGGCTTAATTGTCTCAATAAAATTGGGAAATAAGAGCCTCTGCACTAAAGGAGACAGATGAAATGCAGTTTAGGATTTGGGAAATGTGAAGGAAGTTGGACAAGCAGGGGAATGAGATCCTAGGGGTGAATCAAGCTGAGGTCCGTCATGCTGCCAAAAG
>NW_006203479.1:1250771-1255391 GCF_000334495.1 Tupaia belangeri chinensis | reverse complement strand
TGAAATTTCCAAGTCCAGCTTATCCCTACCCTAGGGTCCTTCTTGTCAAATCCCCAGAAGCTTATATGAATTACAATTCACTGATTTTGTCGATAAAGGTATGCGTTTGATATTCCTGACAATAGGCGCATCGAGTATTAGGAATTCTGAGTATCAATTGACCACCTTGTTTCTTCTGCCCGGTATAAGATCTCAAATTTGATCTCATGAGAAGCCTTGGAGTCAGATTCTTGTAACTAACAACAAATCGATCCACTGTGCTCTTTATTAATCTGTAGCTGGCATCGGAATATATGAAAATTTCCCTAGGGTGAGAATAAGACTCTATAATTAAACTTACATTGGTTTTCTTTTCATGTATTTTTCTTTTTGGTGAGTGAACTGTTTTATTCCTCTCATTTTTCCACATCGAATTCTCAGCGTTGTAATGGGTCTCCCACAGTTCCAGGCAGTTATTGGTTCTTGGGGGGAACGCTCCTGCGGCATTATTGATTGCAGCCTTCATGAGAAGGACAGTGATTTACTGTGTTGCTTCCTGTGCAGCTGTGAATTTGCTGTGCGGTGACAGCGCCTTCAGAGGCATCCTCAGTTTCCACTTGACAAGGGATCTACAGAGTGAGCTTGTCATACTGAAATGAAAGTGTCCTCACCCCAAATCACATTCTGTCCCTCAAACCAAACCCGGGTCAGTAAGAGGTTAGTGGAAACATGGTTAAGAACATACTAAGTGCTGATCCTGAAATTGAAATTGTCCCTGTTGTCTTCTCAAGGCCTCTGACCCCCAGGTTGGCCTCCTAAAAGCTTCCTGTGTCATCCTCACTGCCTCCCTATTTTCTCAGGCTTTGCGACTGCCTCCTTTCTCATCCATACCCTCAATCCATCATGCTCTAAGTCTGCTCAGGATCTGTAATAAAATACCATCAACTGAGTGGTTTATAAACAACAGAAATGTGTTTCTCACAGTTCTGGAGATTGGGAAGTCCAAGATCAAGGTGCTAGTTGACTTGGTTCCTGGTTAGGGCCTTCTTCCTGGTTTGTAGACAGTCACCTTCTTGCAGTATCCTCTCATGATGAAGGGAAGAGACAGGGAAAGGGAGCATCTCTCACATGTCTGTTCTTATTAGTGCACTAATTCCATCATGGAGACCCCACCTTCCTGATCTCATCTAAACCTAATTAAACCCAAAGTCCCCACATCCAAATACCATCATACTGGGAACTAGAGTTTTAACATGATTTTGGGGGTGGACACAACATTCAGTCTATCACATACTCTAACATTTTATTGAGTCTTCAGAAAAGTCATGACATATTTTTCCATGCAAAATACATCATGACTTTTCCAACAACCTGATATTTTCTTGGCTAGCGTATAGATTGGGCACATGACTTTAGACAGCACTCTGGGTCTGAATTTAGTCATATGTTCAGTTTTAAAACGAAATGTCAGTGTTCAGTTTTAAAATGAAAACTTGAAAACCTGTTGCAAACATACCCTACTCCATCATCATAGATGTAGCACATTAATCATCATCATAATTGTAATGCTAACTACCTGGTATTGAGAACTCATATATGTCAGATACTATGCTGAGCACTTTGCACAGCCAATGCAACTTCAGATCAATATATTCCATTCTATGAATGAACGCAGGGTGGTCCATGTTACTTTACCAGTACACACTCAGGAAGTAATGATACCAAAATTCCACCCAAGTTCGCCTAACTCTGTTTTATACTCTTAATGGTTAACTCTCCTTATTCAGAAATCTCAGTTCTTAAGTACTTTCTCTTTCTTCAAAGTTTCTAAACCTTGTCTGCACCTCACTGTCATTCTTTGACTTCTCTGTGATCAGCCATTATTATGTATATGCCTTCCATTCACGTGTGGGTTTGCAGAAAATATTGAGAGAACAATCTGTGGTATCCCTTTATTCTGTGCTCACTACAACACCGAGTACATTGGAGTTCTACCCTCTGAGTCTTTATCACCCAGTGTTCTATATGGACCACATCCCGATCTACCTTACGTGAAAGCAATAGGGGAAGAAGGCAGAGAAACTGAATAGTTCCCGTTGGTTCTCAGAAGGATGCTGGACTAAATGGACTCTGCCATCGGATTATTAGATGTCATCTTTGACCCTGTTTGCTACACCTCTTGTCTGCATGCCTATAGGTGGTATTAGCCAAGAGCTGAAGAAAAAAAAAAAAAAAGGAATCCAAATAGTAGTGAAATTCAGAAGCCAAGGAACTCTGCCCGATGTTCTCGGGCTGTGCTTAGTGACATTAAGTGGTAGTGTCTGTGCGTCTGGCTCTTTCTTTGGTGCTCTGCCTGACATGCTTACCCCAGTACTAGCAGTACTAGCTTATCTTCTCCTGCGCCTTCGGCTCATTCTTATATAGGAAACCACTGGGGGAATCTCCAGAGTGCTATGGACATCACCCAGACTCACCAAGATGTAACTTGTTGCTTAATATAGCAAGTAAATTAGAACCAATTTCCGTATTTGTGAAAATCATTCATGATTTGTGTTGTGGGTCATGCCTCACTGGGAAGACCAGATCAAGGAACATACTATCTCTTTCCATAAGAGCAACAGAAAAATTGCTTCACAGCGCCTCCACTAGAGTGTCACAGAGTGTAGGCTCTCCCAAAGAGTAAGCCAGCAAGAGAAAAGACACCTCCAAGTGGACGGTTTCTCATAGGGCCCTTGTTGCGATGGTAGCGTGCCGTGCATTGCACATGGAATGCCATTATTTGCAGTGATCTATACAGCTTGAAATGTATCTCAGTGTTTTGTTTTGTTCTGTTTTGTTTAGCTTACTATAGAGTATGTGTACTTGCTGGAGACAG
The DNA here is from genome assembly GCF_000334495.1 of Tupaia belangeri chinensis. Taxonomy (NCBI): domain Eukaryota; kingdom Metazoa; phylum Chordata; class Mammalia; order Scandentia; family Tupaiidae; genus Tupaia; species Tupaia belangeri. The sequence continues at coordinate 1,252,537 of NW_006203479.1, read as the reverse complement.
TGACAGAGAGAGACAGTGAGAAAGCATCCCCAAGGGGGATAGTCATGCCACAATCCTTTCTCCTCCATTTTCTTCTTGGGATTTTGTGTATGTACACATATGCACCTGGAGTTTTATTAGTATTATTATTTGTTAGTTTGTTGGTTTGTTTTTAAGCTTTTGCCATAGGGCAAATGTACTTGCTAGAGAGAGAGACAGAGAGGGAAAGTGAGAAGTCACTCCCTAGAAGGGATGACCATGCTGAAATTGCTTCTTCTCCCTTCTTGGGATTTGGGGTGCATAACACACATATGCCCTGTGTGGTTTTCAAGCTGCTATATCCGGGACTTGAACCATGGATGTCCACGTGGTATCCAGCTGCCGTAACTACTACACCATCTGGCTGGCCCAGTGATATTTTTATTGGACAGTATTACCCTTTCTTTCTCAAGAAGAAACCAATAGAGCATACTCTCCAGTGTTACTTTCCATCTCAGACTAGCTAACAATTGCTCACAATTTACCAAAATTCTGAGCAATTTAGCTGCTGATACATATAGCTGTCTGTTCAAATATGGGTAAATTTGACTTCCACTCTTATTCACCAAAGTCCTACAAATGTTTCAGATCCCCACTTAGCTAGGTCTCTTACACTCCTAATTTACCAAAGGTTAAAACAGATTTGAGAGGTTTCTTCTGACAAGTTTAGGGGGATAGTAAGAAAGAGCAGGCTTTGCCAGTGCGTACACTTGGTACATACCCATGGATGATATTACCAGACCTGTCTCTGAATAAAAAAGACCAGCCACTCAGTCCCTCTGACATCGTTATCGAGACTGAATGGCACTCAATTTTTATCAAGCATCTTCTCTGATTTATTGAAGACTCGATTCCCATAATATTATCAAGTAAGTAAACATCCCCGTGCATATAGCTCTTGCTATTATCATGGAAGATAGCAAGCAGCTCTCGGGCGCTTCCGCTGGAACAATATTTGACATTTCTTCCATAGCAGCAGCACGCCCAAGCCATTTCTTTTTATGTAGTCACACAGGTACACAGAAAGATGGACTACTCCCTTTATATCTATTGGTAAATTTTCTTTCTAATAACTGCTGAAAACTTCACTCCTAGAAGCGGTTAGTCCTGCTGGTTGAAGAAAATAGATACATTATCTGAGGTAATAGATAAGTCTCATTAAGAAGATGGAATGGGCTAATTCCCAGCATATCTCCCATGCGTGGGAAAACTCAATGGTGAAGGAAAGCAGTAGCGCATCAATTATCCTTTCTGCATGGAATTAGATGAGTCTCATTGCTACTCTATACCATATTCTGTAATTTTTTAGAAATAACCATTTATATCAGATACCTCAGTCTGCTGCCTCATAAAAAATAGATAGTCAACACTTCTAGCTTATTAATCAGACTGATTCCAGAAGCTACTTAAGGAACCCAGGTATTCTATTTAAAATTTGTATTCCTGTGTAAGAAATCCTTATTCCTACTATGGAATTAGTAGTAACATATGCCCCAAGAGTGTTTAGTAGTAGCCTAAAATCAGATGCTACAAATTTCATGATGTCACAATTTAAATGAAGCTTAGCTTCTGACAATTGAAATGAAGCCACCTATTAGCTTTTTTAATAATGTTTTAGAGATCTCATGTTAATGATTTTAAGAAGTCACTTTTGGTGGGGCCTGTAGGTGGTGTGGTGGTTAAGGATGCTGGACTCCCACATGGCCTACTGTGGTTAAGATCCCAGACCTGGCAGCTTGCTTTCTCAC
>NW_006203479.1:1249645-1250754 GCF_000334495.1 Tupaia belangeri chinensis | reverse complement strand
TCCTGCTCTGTCCCTCCCTGGTCAAATTAAAATAAATAAATAAATAATTTTTTTTTAAATCACCTTAGGGACTAGCAGGTGCTATGGTAGTTAAGATGCTGGACTCTCACATGGCCAACCACGGCTTGAACCCCAGACCCAGTAGCTTCAAAGTTAATCTGGGCACATGTGTGTGTGTGTGCCCAAAATCCCACGAAGAGAACGGAGGAGAAGAGATTGCAGCATGGCCATTCCTCCTGGAGGACTGATTTCCCACCTTCTCTCCTATACCTTTAGAATTTTTAGAACACAATTGGGAGACTTGATCGAATTTTTTTTTTTTTTTTTTGGCAACTATGAAGGCCAAGACTTAAAAGTTTGTGGCCCCATCTGATAAAAGCATGGCATGTTTGTAGTGGAGCTTATTCCCAAGATTAAACCCCAAAATCCCGTGGGTAGAGGAATATAAACTCCCATATGAATTACAGTTGGTACCATATCAGGAGTTAACATTGCTGAGGTGGAGGCACTGAAGTCCAGTTGTGCACTGACTGAGGTTGCTCTAAGAAACTCTGATATATAACATCTTGCCTGAAAGGGTTATTGGTGTTTTGAGGGGTTCCAGTTATTTGAGCCAGGGCTTGGGATGGCCTCTTTGACAGTTTTCCTGAGGTTGAGGGAACGTCAATAAAGGCAAAGGATTTCTATTTTTATGATATTTAGACCGGCATAAATGTGCGGGATGTGACCCTTTAGCACAGCGACTGCATAAAGGAGGAGCGGTTGGCTGATTTACATTTTGTAGTGAAGTTATAACTTGGCCACTCTGGATATTCTGTGGGCAGTTTCGGCTGAAGTGCCCCATTTGAGATGGCAAGAGAAGCATTCAATGCCAGCCATTTTCTGATTTAAAACTTGATTATTACCTCCTTTTGTCAATGTGTTCTGTAAGAGCTGTGTCCCTGTCTGTCCCTGCAAAGCATCTGCTATGGTTAGTCCCTGTATAAAGGAAGGCGTTACTTCAGAGCAAGCCTTAATAAAATCAGATATTGTGCCGGTCTTCCTAATAGGTCTAAGCAGGGCCTGGCATGTGTTGTTAGCATTTTCAAAGGCCAGTTGTTTTAGAACAA
>NW_006203479.1:1231579-1249253 GCF_000334495.1 Tupaia belangeri chinensis | reverse complement strand
GCCCTCTGAGGAGTGACAACTGCTAGGAATTATCGTGCGTTTTTATTGAAAATGTGTTACATACAAGTAAATGGGGGAGGGGCTACGTGTTTCAATTATCAGCTCATAAAGTCTTTTAACAATAAAACATAGATTCTATTCAGGGGTGGATTAAAGGTGGGTCTAGTGCAGTTCCTATTCAGGGGTGGATTAAGGGTGGGTCTAGTGCAGTTCCTCAATTGTAGGTGGGTCTCCATGGAATGCAGTTTCGGGAAAGCGGTTCCGGTAAGCAGAGATGATTATCAGCTGATGCGGTGCAGCAGCCATCTTGTGATTACTGGGAATGGTGCTGAGAAAAGAAAATCTCAAGAATAGATATTAGTTTTTATGGGTCTAATAAAGAATGATACTTATACAGTTTTGTAGGGATTTAAAACTTAATTTGAGGAATCCTAATATATTTATCTATTTCACTTGGAGAGGGCAGAGGTGTCCTGGGCCAGTTTTGGCCTAATCTTATTTTAGGTAAAAAAAAGGATTAAGTTTACCTTAAATGTATTTTGAAGGGCCTTCCAAAGGTCAAAATTACTTCTGCCTAAAAAGAACTTCAGCCCACCCTCTATTGTGACCATGGAGATAACGCATTGTAATTAATAGTAAGTAATCAAAGCAAAGGGGAGTGGTAGGGGGACTTGCTGGAAAATTTTATCATACACTCAGGATGTATAGGAGAGCTATGCAATTCTTTTATAATAGTAAATTGGGGAGTCAGAGGGGGGTCGCTTCCCAGTGAGGCTGCCAGTTTCTGGAGCAAATAGCAAGCAGCCTTGCTGACATGCTAAGTGACCCAAGCTTTGTTCCAAAGTCGGGGGGTGCACAACAGTGGCCTTACCAACGTGTTGATCCAACCGAAAGCGGAGCTCAAAGGTCGGGGGGCTCAGACAGATCCTGGGACCTCACCAGGTCGGACTCCTCCAATGTTTTATATGAAACTATAATATCCCAAATGCATGAATTTTCACATCATAGGAGTTAAATTAATGGAAATTTGCATATGAAGACTGGCTTGTTGAAGGGCATGAACAAGTGGAGGACTTGTTTTAATTTGTAGACTATGTAATAAAAAATGAGATAATACAATGCTTTGCAAATTATAAAGTGATCATTTAAAAAGAAAGATATTTTATTTCTACTGCCCATACTTTTAAAAATTATTTTAACTATTCATAGAGATGAGAAACATTAACTCTTAAGGTTCTGACTCTAAGTTCTATTTCACCCCACACGTGATTCAGAGAGAGAAGGGAGAAAATCAGAAGGGAAAGTCCAGAATTTAAAAAGTGTGAAAAGAGGAAAGTGGCTCCTAGGTGACAGCCATAACTCTGCCATCATGACATCACTACCTTGCTTTATGCGTCATAGACATGTGCACAAGAGCACTTCAGAAAGTTCAAGGACAAGTGGAATTAAGGTACAAGTTTATTTTGGTGCAAAAAAAATTGTTAATTTTTATGAGACCAGCAATTACCATAATGGCTATGTCTCTGGACTCCCATGTAGTTGACCATGGTTCGAGTCCCAGACCTGGTGGCTTAAACTCACGCCAGGTGCATGTGTGTGCGTACCCAGGATCCCAAGAGAAAAATGGAGGAGAAGGGATTGCAGTATGGCCATCCCCCCGAGGGGTGATTTCTCGCTTTCTGTCTCTCTTTCTCTCTCTGTCTTTCTGGCAAGCGCACACACCCTATAGCAAAAACCTCTCAAAAAAAAAAAAAAAACGTTAATTTTTTAAATGCCCAATTTTTTCATAATACACATTTTTGGTGAATTTTTGAAGACCCTCTGTGCTAGTTTGCTGGGGCTGCCAAGACACAATACTAGAGACTGGTTAGCTAAAACAGCAGAAATTTTTCCTTGTAGTCCAAGATCAAAGAGCTAGCAAGATAGGCTTCATCCTGAGCCCTCTTCTTCTGATTTGCAGGGAAGCAGTTGTCTGACCACGTACTCACGTGATCTCTTCTTGGTGTGGAGAGAGAGAGAAAGAGCGAGCTATCCAGTGTCTTTTCTTTTAAGGGCACTAATACCTTTGGATGAGGGCCCAGCCTCATGACCACATTTAACCCTAGCTAACTCCCAAAGATCCCACCTCCGAACACCACCAAAATGGGGCATAGCGCCTAAACACATGAATTTTGGAGGGACATAAACGTTCAGTCCAGAACATCATGAATTCGAGTGCCATTGTTTTTGACAACCGTGACAAATTCAGTTAAATATTTATGAAGCTAACACAAAAGGCAAGCGATGATGTCTGTGGTGTGGAGAACAGAACAAAATATATGATTTAAGATCTCAAGGCGTTTACAGTCTGATTGGGAATATGCAAAATGAACAAGGAGGAAAGCATGTATAAATGTAAATTATCATTCAGAGCAACGGTGGAGACGTGGCTCAGAACTTAATGGGAAGTGCTCGGGGACTAGCTTCAGAAGAGATAGAACTTAAGTCCAGAGACAGCTTTGGTAGGATAAAGAGAGGGGTCAGTCCTCTTGTCATTTCTTCATTTAGTCATTGTTTACCAAGATATAGTATGTACAGGAACAAGAAAAATAAAATTAATAATGCATAGTATGTGCTCTCGAGTAGCCTAGAGGAAAGAAAAATGCCAATAAACTCAACAGCAAATGTAAAGTCTTTCAATGACTTACAATCCTTGCATCTCCAGAGTTACTCTGTTCCTTCCCAGGTCTGAGCCCCAGACCCAGGGAACACTTGCCACTTCCTCAAATGCCTGTATTTCTCTCTGCTGGGTCTTTGCACAAGTTGTTCTTTTCTTCTAGATTACTTTTTTGGCAATCTGTACACCTTCACCTGTCCTTCTCTTTCTTATACAACCCTTGTTGGATAAGAAGCAGGCAGTCCCTAAACTGCTCATCATTCCCAAACCAAGGTGGGGTGACATTTTTGTATAGTGTCTTTCATTGTGCTGCCCCCTTGAGAGCATACAGTCAACTGCAATGGAAGGAAGTAGCATGCTTTCAGATTAATATCCAAAGAATAGTTTTTGTTCTGTTTTCCCCCATTTATACAAATACTATAGCACATTCAGACCCATGATGGATAGACATTAGAAGGTAGAATTCACTTTGTTAAATATGGTAAATGGAGAAAAACTGATTGCTTTCCTAAGATACTAGTCTTCTTTTCAAAATTTTGCTATGGGGCCAGCAGGTGGCATGGGGGTTAAGGCACTGGAGTCCCACATGACCCCTACAGCAAAAACTTCTCCAAAAAAAAAAAGAGACCAGCAGTTGGCATAATGAATTCCCACATGGCTGACTGGAGTTCAAGTCCCAGATCCAATGGCTTGAAAATCATGCCAGGCATGTGTGTGCACATGCCCAAAATCCCAAGAAGAGAATGGAGAAGGGATTACTGCATAGTCATCCTTTCAGGGGGTGATTTCTCCCTATTCCCCTCTCTGTCTCTCTTCTGGCAAGTACATGCACCCTATGGCAAAAACCTAAAAATAAAACGTTTTTTATTATGTTTATCGTGTTAACACTACTAAAAAAATTTAAGCATTTTATATCAGAGTAAGAATAAGGATAAATATAATACAACCCATCTAACACATTAAAATATAATTTTTTAAAGTAATTTAGACTTTTTGGGACCAGCAGTTAACGTAATGGCTATGTCATCGGACTCTCATGTAGTCGACCGCAGTTCAAGTCCCAGACCCAGTGGCTTAAACTTACACCGGGCACGTGTGTGTGCATGCCCAAGATCCCAAGAGGAAAATGGAGGAGAAGGGATTGCGGCATGGCCATCCCCCCAGGGGGTGATTTCTTGCTTTCTGTCTCTCTGTCTCTCTCTTTCTGGTGAGCGCACACACCCTATAGCAAAAACCTCTCAAAAAAAAACAGTTATTTATACTTTTCACCTGTGAAAATATGCATAAAAGAGTAAAATATTTTTCCCAGTGCTGTGCTATTTTTTCTTGATTTTTAAATTATTTTTATTTATACATTTAATCCCTGTACATCATTTAGATTATAAAGAGACTTTACCTAGCATAATATATACTTCATATCAGCCCACTTGAGAATACTATACACATCATCAACAGGTAATAAACCATATCTGTGTCCCACAGATGTCTTACGTCTCTATTTTTCCCCAAAATTTCCTTTCCTACACTCTTCCCCCATCCTACTCTACTTCTACTTTGTCCCTAGTTTACATAACAATGTTCAATGCTTTTATGTCCTCCAATCTTTCAGTCTCTATCATAGAGTGTAGACAGTCAGTATATATTAAGTGTAAACATACAATGCCTCTCTTTTATAGCCTGACTTGCTTCACTCAGCAATAAATCTTCCATATTTGTCCATTTCTATTAAATGTCATGGCCTTGTTGTTTTTTATGGCTGAATAATATTCCATGGAGTATATATGCCATATGTTCTCAATCCTTTCATCTCTTTGTGCACATTCGAGTTGGTTTCATGTCTTAGCAATTGTGAATAATGCCGCTATAAATATAGAAACTCCCATGTACTTGACTGGAGTTCAAGTCCCAGATCCAATGGCTTGAAAATCATGCCAGGCATGTGTGTGCACATGCCCAAAATCCCAAGAAGAGAATGGAGAAGGGATTACTGCATAGTCATCCTTTCAGGGGGTGATTTCTCCCTATTCCCCTCTCTGTCTCTCTTCTGGCAAGTACATGCACCCTATGGCAAAAACCTAAAAATAAAACGTTTTTTATTATGTTTATCGTGTTAACACTACTAAAAAAATTTAAGCATTTTATATCAGAGTAAGAATAAGGATAAATATAATACAACCCATCTAACACATTAAAATATAATTTTTTAAAGTAATTTAGACTTTTTGGGACCAGCAGTTAACGTAATGGCTATGTCATCGGACTCTCATGTAGTCGACCGCAGTTCAAGTCCCAGACCCAGTGGCTTAAACTTACACCGGGCACGTGTGTGTGCATGCCCAAGATCCCAAGAGGAAAATGGAGGAGAAGGGATTGCGGCATGGCCATCCCCCCAGGGGGTGATTTCTTGCTTTCTGTCTCTCTGTCTCTCTCTTTCTGGTGAGCGCACACACCCTATAGCAAAAACCTCTCAAAAAAAAACAGTTATTTATACTTTTCACCTGTGAAAATATGCATAAAAGAGTAAAATATTTTTCCCAGTGCTGTGCTATTTTTTCTTGATTTTTAAATTATTTTTATTTATACATTTAATCCCTGTACATCATTTAGATTATAAAGAGACTTTACCTAGCATAATATATACTTCATATCAGCCCACTTGAGAATACTATACACATCATCAACAGGTAATAAACCATATCTGTGTCCCACAGATGTCTTACGTCTCTATTTTTCCCCAAAATTTCCTTTCCTACACTCTTCCCCCATCCTACTCTACTTCTACTTTGTCCCTAGTTTACATAACAATGTTCAATGCTTTTATGTCCTCCAATCTTTCAGTCTCTATCATAGAGTGTAGACAGTCAGTATATATTAAGTGTAAACATACAATGCCTCTCTTTTATAGCCTGACTTGCTTCACTCAGCAATAAATCTTCCATATTTGTCCATTTCTATTAAATGTCATGGCCTTGTTGTTTTTTATGGCTGAATAATATTCCATGGAGTATATATGCCATATGTTCTCAATCCTTTCATCTCTTTGTGCACATTCGAGTTGGTTTCATGTCTTAGCAATTGTGAATAATGCCGCTATAAATATAGATGCGCAAGTATTTTTCTAACTGAGTGTTCTCCTGTCCTTTGGGTAGATACCCAGGAGTGGAATTGCTGGATCATATGGTAGTTCTATTTACAGGTCTTTGAGGAACCTCCATATTATTCTCCATAGTGGTTGGACCAATTTACATTCCCACCAGCAATGTAAGAGAGTTCCCTTTCCACCACATCCCTGCCAGCTCTTATCATTTTTTTTCTTTTTAATCTTCGCCATTCTGACTGGGGTTGCTATGCTATTATTAATGAGCTAACTCTTGCTTGAGAGTTTTAAGTACCCTGAATTTATCTACCAACTTTAATGCAAAGATACTCTGACTTTTTTTAAAGCTTGTATCAATATATACTAACTTGGGGATGTGATTTGCATCATAAAAGAATTCCCCAGTTATTAAAGTACCTACTACAGCAGTTCTCAGCATAATGAATTCCTTTCATATATTAAAATTGTTATCCACCTTTTTAAAAGTTCAATATTTATGCAAATATTCAAAAGGATGTTTGTTCCTTCCAAAAGTATCCTTGTCCATAATCTCCTCTCTTCTAACACTGCCAAAGATACACAGATCACCATCTTTATCCATTTTATCCACAGCACATACTTCAAGACTCCACTCATCTTCAGGCGTAGCCATCAGACTCAAAGATATGAAAATATTCATGAAATACATACAATACACTAAGCAAAATAAGGTTGACTTTCTGACACTTTTCCATAAACATGTGTCAGCAAGGTCTGCATAAGAAGACTTTTTATTGCCTGAAGGCTGATGCTAAGCAGAGATGATCTCTCCCAGTTTCTCACTGCAGAGTGAAAGAATGTTTCCCCTTTACCCTATAACCCAAATATCACACTGTGCTTAAGGATGAAGCTGACATTTTAAAAGATCACCAGAAGTGTTCTCTTTCCACTTGCAATTATGCCCTCTATCTCAGCGGGAGACATGGTCTGGGTCCTCTCAGCTCTCCAGCATCTTTCTGACTTGCTTTCATTATCCTGATTATCTATTCATTTGCCGCCCAGCACTCATTTTATGAAAGATCATGTCTGCCATTTCTATAATGAGTGCTTGACTTTTACTGCCAGCATAAACACATAAAATATATAATAATTAAAGTTCACTAGTCACCAAAGTCTTGAGATCCGTCATGTTGCTAATTTGATTTTTCAAGCAATTGCTTCTCTGTGAACAAGGCTGATTTTGCCCCCTTAGGCAGCACAAGAATTGTGGTGGAAGAAGATGACTCTACCCTAGAGAAATCAGTTTGAATGTGGGCCATCTATCTCCTCTTCGGCCAAGGAGTATATCTGAACAGTTGGTTCTCAGAGCCAATCAAAATCTCATCGATATTTGAACAAAAAAAATATTCTCAATATTAAAGATGAAATCATTTTATTTTCAAAATAGTGAAGAGTTATTTAACAGTGTATCTTATATGGAGGATTGTTCAAACTCTAAGGAAAAAGTTCATGGGGTTAACTATGGAAGCCTATATAATGTAGAGTAGAAACTTCATAATATATTGACTTCCACCGAGTAAGGACAAGAAGGTTGCAGAATACCACTTCCTTATTTTGAACACACTTCCTTGTTTTGATAACATTGGCAAACTCCCTTAAGTGCCTCATGATAATGAATTCATCTGACGTTTACTCTAATCACAAAGAGATTAATGAACTCATGTGATATTCATGTGGCTCTCTGGGGACATCAGGATGTGTTACACGGAGTGTAATGTTTGCAAATGGATACAATGGAATACGTGTTAGCCAAGGGACTTGAGTAGTCTAACTCTCAGTCAATAAAGAAGCAGGAAATAAAGAATCTGCTTCCATTTATACAGATTTTCTTTAGGGATAATAAGGATCTTGAAGGCATATTCAAAAAAGTGCAGAAACCAAAAGATGAGTTTGAGAACTGAAGGGATCACTTACCAGCCTGTGGCCTTGGGAAGTTTTCTTTACCTCTCTGCCTAAATCTAGTCAACTGTAAAAATTAGAATTTAGTAACATAAGCCTTTTAAGCCTTTTGCAAAAAGTACAATTTATCCCTCACAAGGTTGTGTGATTTTGAAAGAGAAGTAGGAGAGGACACTGTTTTCAACAGGGTCTCAACATTGCAGTTCTGCACCCCCAGCTTCCCAGTTAGCTAAGATGAGTGTTCACATTGGTTTGGAATCCAAACCCTGGCCTCCCATGTGGCTTCAGCCCCACACACAGCAGTGTCCTCCCGATTGTGCCACCACAACTGGGCCACAAGATTCTTTTAAGAAGTAAATCAAATTATATTCAGTGCTTCAGGCAAGTGCTTTTTAAATGCTCCAGCATTATACATGCATTTAATATTGTTCTTCTTTTGGAAAATAGGTACTCCGGGCCCTATCTGGAAGTAGTCATATCTCTCTCTCTCTCTCTCTCAATCTCTCTCTCATGAAATAAATAAGCTTTAGAAATAGGTACTCTGGATAAAGTTTATAGTTTATTTTTGATACACACAAACAAGGAAGCCTTGGAAAGATGTGTACATAAGAACACAAACACTGTATCTAAGTAAGAAAACCAGATCTAACCAATTAAAGATTTTATCAAATTATCTTTTACAAATTTGAAAGTGAGATATCAGGTTTGAAACAACACAGGAAACTTCCTTCGTGTATAACTCTGCTATGCAGGAGCCTTTGGCAATAACTGAGTTTATGAAGAAATCCAGCCCTGTGAATTTAGCCCTGCAATGGGGACCTGGACAGGGTACTTCATCTCACTGGGCAGGACTAAAGCATGATCTCATCTCCCAGATCCTTCCTAGTACTAATCCTCTGTTCTCACCAAGCCTGTTTAGTAACCTTTACCATCCCTCAAAATCTTCAGATTAATTTATAGTACTTTAGTCACATACCATTTTAAAACATTTTTATACCTTTTGATTAAAAGATACGCCATCTCTGTCTCAGTCAGTTAGCCTACCTATTCTCAGTAAACCATAATTACTTCCCTGGAATTTCTATTTCGGAGTATAATATCTGCCCATCTCCCCTGAATTTCAAGCTAAAGATGCCACCATTGTCTACACCAATTATTCAGCAAACACTGGCTTATGATTTACCTGATCTCAAAAAGCAAGCCAAATAAATGTTTAGATGTAAATTCCAGGATAATGGAGAGTCCAAAGAAATCCAAAATTCACTTAAAGGATCATGCCATTGTTAATGTGCAGTGTGTGCATGAAATTGCTTTTGAAAGCAGTCAAATACAAAATCAATAGTGAATGATCACTCTGTGCTCATTTGAAGACGCACATATAATAATTGGTCTTGCTACGTATCAGTTAATACACAGTCAAAAGAGCACTGGCATTAAGAGTTGCACTCTCTGATTCTAAAGCAGACTCTGATACATTTTAATGATGCAACTCTGGCTGGTTCATTTAAGCCCTCTAAATTTAAATACCTTCACCAGTCAAATGGGATCCCGTTTACTTCATAGAGTTGTTTGCTCTGAGAGTCCTAAAATGAGTCAGCAACTAAAGCCAGCAGACCAAACCTGGCTCCTAACCTGTGTTTATAAATAAAGACCATTTGTGTACATATTATCTTGGGTTGCTTTCCTACTGCAGAGGCAGATTCACATAGCTGCAGCGGAAGCCATGTGGTGCACAAAATCTAAAGGACTGGCTCTCTTACCCTGAGCAAAAACAGTTTGCTGACCCCTGGTTGAAAAGATGATATTCATAAACTTATTGGAAATGCCATGAAGGACTATTAACCTATGTGATCTCAGGCAATTTTAGTGTATTGGACTAAGCAAATGACATTTGGCTCAAGGAGCTAGGAAAAAACTAGTTAAAATTCCAGTTTGAACAAAAGAAATAGCTTCCAATAGTCTCCCTTAGGTTATTTGGTGTTACTGAAGTATTAGGTGATATCAATAAGTAGGTGCTATATCTATTGCTCCTAACCAATCACTAAGAGATTTTGCTTAAGAGAAATAAGCAGTTGAGGCCTGATTCACAGAAAGTTCATAGAATTTGTTTTTACAACACTGACGTTTAAATTGTGTTATTAGATATGCTGTCAGAGTGCCACCATACTTAATTGCTTATCTTAATCTTTCATGATTGCTTTTGCTTCAATCCAAGTTTACCTACATTTTCCAAGATTATAAGGAAAGAAATGGTGAATGAATGAAAAACCTACCAAGCTGACGTTTTCCTGAAAATCATCTGCATGCTATTATTAATTTTTCAGGATACAGCAAAAGAAAATTCTGTGAAAACTCATCAAGTGAATTTAGTAATGTGGGTAGTCAGGGCCAAAATAAATCCACCCAGTGTGTCAACAATTAATTTTTTCAGATATCCCCAAATTTCTTTCTCAGTGGTAACTAACATTAAACATAACTGAACTCTACACTAAATCCATTTTTTAAATTTTAGTTAATAAGTATATACAGATAAAAAATTTTTTTAAAAAAATAGGGACGAGCAGATAGTGTAATAGTTTCATCACTGGACTCCCACATAGTTGACCTGCAGTTCAAGTCCCGGACCTGGTGGCTCCAAATTCATGCCAGGCATGTTTGTGTGCATGCCCAAAATCCTAAGAAAAGAATGGAGGAGAAGGGATTACAGCCTGGTCATCCCTCTGGGGGAGTGATTTCTCACTTCTGTCTGTCTCTCTGTATCTCTCTGGTGAGCACATGTTACCTATAGCAAAAATCTATCTAAAATTTTTTTGAAATATTAAAATGATACATTTCATTCTCACCAGTTTCTAGCCTCGAGGTGCTGCAATACTACAAAGTTGAAGAAATGTCTAGAAGGCCCCATATTTTGGAGTTTCTATCATTAAGTAGCTAGAACTAATTTATTGTAACAGACTGTTCTATAATTGTGTTGCTAATCAGAAATACCTAGATACTAGGTGATTTATAAAGAATAAAGTTTTATTTGGCTCATGATTCTGGTGGCTGGAAAGTCCAGGGCATGAGGCCAGCATCACAACCTGGCTAACAGAAGAAAGCAGGAGCACGCAGAGAGAGAGAGCCACCTGCAGGCAGTCATCTCTCACAGCAACCTGCTCTCACAAGAACTAACACCCTCCGTGAAAGGAAGGACTCATGCCCATGAGATGGTGTTTAATCTATTCCTGAGGGTGGTGCCCCATTCAAACACTCGCCTAGACCCCACCTCGTAAAGGTCTCACCACCTCTCGACACTATTACATTGAAGACCAAAGTACAGTGCATGAATCTTTGGGAGACAAACCATATTCAAACCACGACACAGGCCAAGACTCAAAAACCGAGGAGATAGAATACTCAGCATCCAGCCACACTGGCACAGGTCACAGCGAGCCCCTGCACCATACCAGGGCCATGTGAGAAGCCCTGGGTTTGGTTTCTGAGCATACCAGTGGCCTTGTGATACTGGCTAGCTAGAGGGTGGGGTTGGGGGGAATTGTAGCACAGTAAGACCCTGTTGGGGATCTCTCTCTCCCTCTCTCTCCTTCTCTCTCTCTCTCTCATGAAGGAAATAAAATAAATAAACTTTTAAAAAGGAAAAAAAAATACTAAGAGAAAAAAAAAACAGCCTCAACTCTTCTGGCCAGAAGCTTCTGATAGAGAGGGGCAGGAGATGGGCATATAGAGATCTGTTAGACTGAAAAGCACACCAAAGGAAGAGGGCTTGAAGCTTCCTTTCCTGTTAGAGTCTCTGCAGGGAGGTGCTGGGCACACCAGGCTCTGCACCAACAGAGGAGACCTCAGAGTTGAGAAGCCACAGCTGTATGGTCAGGGAAAAGCAAAGGTTTGGTCTTCATTCCCAGGCCTCCCTTACTCCCTGTGTTCTGAATATTATTAGAACATAGGGACCTGTCTTGGGACCCTCCATGGTGAGTGACAAGGTGACACAAATATAGTGTTTGTGTCTGGATATATGGATATATATATATATATATAGAGAGAGAGAGAGAGAGAGAGAGAGAGAGAGAGCAGAGGCTCAGAAGGAGAACAGCACCACAGAGAGACCAAGGAGTCGAGGCAGCAAGAGGGAGCCCACATGCCCATCTCAGCCAATCTTACAGACTTCCAGCCTCCAGAGACCTTAGCAGCAGTCCCAGTTATGCCTAAGAATTGACCAAGGTCCAGAATGCCTCAAAGGGGAGGGACTGAAGCAGTCCGAGGGCCAGCCAGAGGCCAGCAGCTCCCCTCCCCAAAGCCCCCAAAATGGGGATATAACACTGCCCTCTGAAAAGTCTGATGCCACTTTGAAAAAGAAAAAAGAAAGGAAAAGAAATGGAAAGGATTGAGTTATTCTCTCAAGTAGACTGAGCTAAAGCTAGAGACATGTTAAATTATTAGGGCAGATTAAATTTTAAATCGTATCAAGCTAAATTTAGTTTTGCTCCCACTGCTAAGCAAGCACAAGCCTCCCAAGTTAGAGAGGAGCTACATTTTCTTTGCGTACCCAGATTGTAGTATGAATAAATTTGCAATCACGCTATGATTATATTGTTTGGTTTAGTAGAAACATATTAATGATAATTTTACTCAGGCCTTAACAAATGTCTAAAACTCAAGGAGGTAGCTTTTCTCTGAATAGTTACATACTGGAGACAGTGTGGGGTAATGGAGAGAAATATGTCAGGAGACAGACCTGAGTTCCAGCCACAACTCAGCTATTCACTATCCAAGTCAATAAAAAGTCGCTCCAGGTCAGTAGGTCTTATGGTGGTTAAGACACTGGACTCCCACCATAATTTGAGTCCCAGACCTGGAGGCTTGAAAACCAGGGGCCAGTGGTGAAATGGTTGAGGCACTAGACTCACACTGGGTTCTAGTCCCAGACTCAACAGCTTGAAACTAATACCAGGTATGTGTGCTTGCACACCTAAAATCCAGAGAGGAGAATGGAGAAGGAATTGCAGCATGGCCATCATCCCCGGGGGATGATTTCTCATTTTCTCTTTCTCCGTCTCCCTCTGTGTCTCCAGCAAGCACACATAGCCAATTGCAAAAATCTCTCTAAACCAAAAAAAAAAAAAAAAAAAAGAAAGAAAGAAAGAAAGGAAGGAAGGAAGGAAGTCAGAAAGTCAGTCATGTTGGGCACATATGCATGTGTACCCAAAAATCCTAAGAGGAGAAAAGGAGGAGAAGGGGTTGCAATGTGGCCATCCTGGAGGTTGATTTCTTGCTTTATCCTCTTTTCTGTCTCTCTCTGGTGAGCAAATGCTCCCTATGTCAAAAATAAATAAATAAATAGATAGATAGATAAATAAATAAATAGATAGATAGATAGATAGATAGATAGATAGATAGATAGATAAATAAATAAATAAATAAATAAATAAATAAATAAATCTACTTAATCTCTACAGCCATGAGATTGTGTTGAATGTGGAAAATGTGGGGGATTATTGCTCTCTTTTGGTCTCATCTATAAAATGGGGAGAGGGAGAAAAAAGGAAATAAGGTCTGCAGTATTCTCCATCCTAATGTTAGTGTATGCTTCTCTTAATAAAAGGTAAGGAATTTGGTCACAAGAGTCATGGAAGGTCCTACAGATCGTGCCTGAAGAATGACTTCCTGAATTTATTTTTCTTTAAAGAATTATTTATTTAATTTTATCTATTCATTCATTTATTTTAATTTGACCAAAGAAGGACAGACACACAGAGAAAAGAAAAATGAGAAAGGGCCACCAGGTCTGGGATCCGAACCATGATTGGCCAGGTAGGAGTGTCCAGTGCCTTAACCCCCATATCACCTGCCAGCCTGACTTCCTGAATTTATTAAAAGCAAAATTTTAAAAATCTTTGAATGCCCCTAAATTTTTTTCCTAGTAGGAAGGGCTAAAAAGTCAGGTGCCATTTTTCCTAGATAATTAGTAACTTTTTGCAATTAGCTCAGTAGAAATTTACCTAAGAGCCATAATTCTAACTAATTTGAAAGGAACCTATAGACTGCTAAAAGATTCAAAAACAGAAATTTACCTACAAACCATTAGAAATTTGCAGCCATCTTTCAACAACCTATTTCCTTACAAGTTAATTTGAAAAATGATTCCTATAGTAGCAATTAAGGATGATAAGAGATTGGGACCAGCAGTTAGTATAACGGCTATGTCACTGGACTCCCATGTAGTTGACTGTGGTTCAAGTCCTGAACCCGGTGGCTTGAAACTCACTCCGGGTGCGTGTGCGTGCGTGCCCAAGATCCCAAGAGGAAAATGGAGGAAAAGAGATTGCAGCGTGGCCATCCCCCCAAGGGGTAATTTCTCGCTTTCTGTCTCTCTCTGTCTTTCTGGCAAGTGCACACACCCTATAGCAATAGCAAAAACCTCTCAAAAAAAAATGATAGATTAATAATTAGTGCAAGTCCCACACACAAATAAGGCTATATTTTCAAAGTATATTAAACACAACTAATTTGGCCTAAGTGGTCAAATGTACCTGGGTGAGAAGTTTGTCCAAAGTAGTCTATGTAGGTAATGAACTGAAACTTAGTTTGATGTAAAAGCAAGTTGTTACCTAAATTATAATAAGCGAACACCCTGCTAACCTAGTAACTGAGCTTCAGCCAATCACAGCAGCCAAGCTTCAGGCAATCACAGTCTGCCAGTGATTACACCAGTTCATCTAAGGCAAATGCCAACTGTAGTCACTCAGGTTGTTTTTTTTTTAATATTTATTATAATTTATGATTTACATATAATCATTACACGTCTTTGTAGGGTATAGAGCGTTCTTTAGAATTATGTGCACAGTGTATGATAAATCAGGGCTATAAACATATTTACCACCTTCAATTTTCAACATTATATTATGTTCTGAATATATGTACCAGATATTCTATGATGTTCTTTACTGTGACATACAGTTCTAACAAAAAACAAATTGATTAAAATCAGACATCAAGTCTCATGAATTAGGAGGACAAATTTTTGAAAACAAAGATAATATTTTTTTGGAGAGAGATTTTAGCTATAGGACATGTGCACTGGCCAGAGAGACAAAGAGACAGAAAGTGAGAAATCACCTCCTCCTGGGGGATATGGTCACACCACAATGCCTTCTCCATTCTCCTCTCGGGATTTTGGGCATGCACACATACGCACCTGGCATTAGTTTAAAGTTTGAGTCCAGGACTCAAACCTCAGTTGACTACGTGGGAGTCCAGTAACATAACCATTACACCATATGCTGGTCCCAGCAAAGAGAATCTTAACACAGCTAGTGAAAGAAGAATTTGTAATTTCCAGGTAGAGGACTGCAGGAGATAAGAGTTTATATTCTGAAAAGTTCTGTGTTATCATTGATCCAGTTAGAGATAGGGAAAATTGTACATATAAGTAACTCATTAGGAAGAGACAGAAAAAGATCTTTTACTCACTCACTGTGAGTTCTTGTCAGACCATAGAACATCCTGTGCATAAAGAAATAAGTCCTAAAAAAAAAAAAAAAAAAAAAACCAGAATTGGAAAGAACTGTTTAAAAGCAAAGAATGGTAAAGTCATGATTTGGTGATTTATAGGCTTATAGGCTTTACGATGTTCCTTATTTTAGCCTTCTTTAAATTCAAAGAAACTCAGCTACCTGTAACATTTTGGACTTTTTCTCTGTTATCTAGTTTTATACAATGAGTGATGGTTGTAATAAATATATAAATTGAAACCTGTGGAGACAACTGTCTATCAAATAATTGGTGAATTTATACATAAGCCTGCTTGTGTATAAGATAGTTGAATCTGCATTTTTAGCCTTTTAGTTATTAAATTTTATCCTGACATTCAGGTTATTATCAATTATGTGTGGATTTATACCCCATTTTTCTAGTTGTTTTGTACTCTCATACTTCTATTGACCTCTCTTTACTTTTCCTGGTGTAGTATTCCTTTAAGTATTTCCTGGAGTGCAGGTTTAATTTCGGTGAGTTCTTTCAGCATTGGTTTATCTGGGAATGATTTTATTTCTCCTTCCCAATTGAAGGATAATCTTGTCGTGTATAGTACTGTTGACAGAAAATATTTTTCTTTCAATATTTTACATATACCCTTTTTTTTTTCTTATCTTCCCATTTTGTCCTTTGCCTTCATTGTTTCAGCTGAGAGAACTGATGTTAGTCTAATGGGATAACCTTTGTAAGAAACCTGGCATTTCTCTCTTGCCATTTTTAGAATTTTGTCTTTGTCTTTGATTTTTATTTTTTTACCAGTTTGGCTATGCTATGCCTTGGAGAGGATCATCTTAGGTTATATCTATTTCATGTCCTTTGTATTTCCTGAATTTGGATGTCCACATGCCTCTCTTAATTTGGAAAGTTTTCTGCTAATATATCATGAAAGAAGTTCTCTATGCCTTTATCTGTCTCTTCACCTCCAGAAACACCTATTATATGGATAATCACCCATTTAATGGTGTTTAGGATTTCCCATAAGTTGTCTTGATTTGTAATGGTTATTCTTTCATTCTTTTCAGTTGCTTGGGCTAAATCAGAGGTTTTGCCTTCAAGGTCAGAGATTCTTTCTTCTGCGTGGTCTAATCTGCTGTTGATACTTTTGAGGTTCCTGCATCATTCTTTATCTCCAGACATTGTGTTTGAGTCTTTTTCAGTGTAGAGTTATGGAGTTCCTCCTTCAAGTCATGGAAGAATATTCTCATCTCCTGGAATTCGTTTTCTGTTTTCTTTTGCATCTCTTTCAGTTTTGTTATAATGAATATTCTGAATTCTTTTTCTGACATGTCTTGTATTTTATCCACTGTTGGTGAGTAGTTATTATGTTCCCTTGTGGGGAAGGTACTTCCTCATTTTCTCCTATTTCATGAGGCTCAGCTTTGATTTTCAGTCATCTGATAAAATACTCACTTCTCCCTACTTCCATGGGGTATGTTTCTGTAGCTCTGTGCTCACGTGCTGTGTGCTTCCCTACAGTGTGAGTTAGCTCTGTGCCTGTTTCCCTCCTCTACTGTGGGTGGAAGTGTGGGATCCACAGTGGGAGTTTGGGGTTAGGTTTTCGGAGGGGAGTTTCTCTCCTTTTACTACCAGGGGACTAGGGGGAGAGAATTCATCCAGAGTCTCCTGTCTTCAGGTGTTTGGTTCCTATATACCCAAACCTTTCTGCACCTAATGTGGATGCAGGTTGAGCTGGGTGGGTAGAATATGAACATGCCTGAGCCAGCAGATGGCATAGTAGTTAGGTCACTGGACTACCATATGGCAAACCATGGTTTGAGTCCTGGACCTGGTGGCTTCAGAATCACTCTGGATGCCTGTGCATGTGTGCCCATGATCCCAGGAGGATAACGGAACATGGCCATCTTCCCAGGGAGTGCTTTCTCACTCTTCCTCTTACTGACTCTGTCTCTCCCTCTGTCTCTCTGGCAAGTCCACACACCCTTTGGCAAAAACCTCTAAAAATAAAAATTTTTTAAAAAGAATGTGAATATGACTTGCAGGCCATAGCAGCCCGTTCTCCCTTACAGCAGGCTTGGCAGGGGTCCGTGATAGCTCAGGCCAAGCAGCTTGGGCCTCCCTGTCACTCGTGGATGGGAGAGGGGCAGAATGGCATCTGCACACATGGGACAGCAGCTCCTGCCTTCTCTCTCTTCTGTCTCTGGCATCAGGTTGGGTTTAGCTGTCACTTTCTTGGTTTATAGGTCACTTTTTTGGTTTGTAGGTCACTTCTTTTCCTCTGTTACAAATCTTAGCTGCCAATAAGGTGGGGCAGAACATTCTGAACTTCCTTAATTCAAGCATGCTGCCCAGGCTAGAACCTGTCTCTCGATCCAATAAACTCTGTTAGACTTAACTGCTTTTACATTTTTCCTTTTACAGTAAATAAAAAGCTTTACAAGATGAACATCTAAACCTGTTGAGTATTTTTACTTGAATATGAAAGGATTTTTCGC
>NW_006203479.1:1222228-1231565 GCF_000334495.1 Tupaia belangeri chinensis | reverse complement strand
AAGCTGCTCATTTATGTCAATAAAGAATTCAGGGCATGCAAGGTTGCTATATTAACCATTTTCCAACTGCAGTTAGGTTTTATAGACTTCTAAAATTTTTCTGTTCAATGAGATTGTGAATGTTTTAATACTTCTGGAGAAATGAAAGAAATGCAGTGTTCTCATCAGTGTATCAATCATCCACTGATTCGTATGGGCATATAACTCTTCATAGTTTGTCCCAGAACAGGTTCAGTGAAAGATAGTCACGCATGCCGGTGATAATAATTCTAGCTTTCAAATGTCAGTAGTCTTATGTGCCAACAATGTGGTACTTCATATGTGGCCTCATTAATTCTCACCACAATAACCCTCAGAAGTAAGTGTTGTTGTGATCACTCTGGATTAAAAATTGGAGGAGGGATCTTTCTAACAACACTCCAAGAAGAGGGTTGAGTCACCCAATTGTTCGTCTCAGTCTAATTGCTAACTTTGTTTCTAATAGTTTAAGTGTTTACAACATCAAAAGGTCTGTACACATTGCAAACCCACGCGTTAACCAGAACTGCAGCCACTCTGTGCTCTGTGTGGACAAAGACTGCCATCTGGTGGAAGTTGCCCATATAACAAAGACATCACCATTCCATGCAGCCAAAAGATTTCTTTGTACTCATGAAGATTTTGCAGCGACACGATTGCATTATTACACACACGCACCCAAACACACACATACATCATTGTTGCTTATAATTAAAAGGTAAAACACTTCTTAACTGTGTTTTAAAAGGACCCATGCCAGGCTGGCCTCTAAGCTCAAGTGGTTAAGCCCTGCACTAAGGGAGCCAGATCCCACATTGGCCAGCTAGTTTGCATCCTGGTACTGGCAGCTTAAAAAACATAGCAGGTGCATGTGTATGTGTACCCCAAATCCCGACAGGATGGAAAAATCGAGGGAAAATTATTGTGATATGACCATGCCCCGTTGGGAAGTACATGTGCTGTCTGTGTGGTGAAAGCATGCACTCTGACAGATAAAAACAAAAAAAAGAGGGGTCTTTCTAACAACACACACACACACACACACACACACACACACACACACAGAAGACCAGTGCTTTGTGAAGATTTGAAAAGAAGCATCTCATTTATTTCGAGGTTGTTTATTTGTTAATATCTCCCATGAGACAGAGACAGAGAGACAGGGACACAGAGAGAAACAGAGGGAAAGACATCCCCAACAGAGTCTTCATGCCATGACCCTCCCCGGGCTCCTCACCCTGGGTCACGTACACGCACACCTGGAGCGCTCAGGGCGGTCCTGGCACGCAAGCCCAAGGGTCTCCCCATGTGGATCTAGCTGTGCCTCACTGTGCCATCGCCTGGCCCTTCTTCATTTATTAGGGTGCAACCTGTCAGGGTTTAAAATGTGTCCTTAAACTGAACTTGCTTTACCGAATCCTTCGAAGGATAAAGAGTGTGTGGCAAGGCCTTTCTGATGGAATCGCGGGAGCGTTTGCGTTCTAGCACACTCCCGGCAGAACTCCATGCGGAGGACTTTCATTCCCTTGCACTTCTGTCCACGCCAGCCTGTACTCCCAGCATTCCTTGTGGGGACTCAGAGCTTGCCGAAGGGTCCTGTGGTCCAGCCATTCTGGGTATCCTCAAACACAGGGTCTCCCAGCAGAACCTCAGCCACCTGTGCTGCCGTGACTGCGAGGACAACCATAAGAGGAGACCTCAGTGGTGCAACGATGCTTCACCACCCAGTGAAGGCCCTCTGCCTTTCCCCTCAGCAGACTCCCATCAGGCAGCCAACTGAGCCTTGAAAATCTGTAATTCTTTTGATTTAAAGCCTTTAAATCTTATTAGCATTGAAATGAGAGAACAGGTGGTGGTGCAACTGTACCCACATGGGAAAGGTCCTGGGTTCACATCCTAGGACTTCCCTGAGACCACCAGGTGCAAACAGGCCCATGACCCAAGCCAGCTGAGACTGGGGATGGCCCTCAGTATGAAGACTTTGTTGGGGGCTGTCTTTCTCTCTATATATCCCTCTCTCTCATGGAAAAAATGAATAATAAACTTTAAAAGAAACCAAAGTAGATGAAGTATTATATGTATTCTTCAATCATTCTTTTTAAAGCCAAAATATTTTCCAGGTTCTGAGAAATGAAGGAGACTGAGTACATGAATAAAGATAGGTGTCGTAGACCCCACTGAGGAGAAAGCGCAGGCCATCCTCGGTTCCTAAACGAATGGACATGAGCTGAGGGCATTGAAATAAATGGTTTCACACTGTGGAGGTTCCTCAAAAAATCTAAAAACTGAACTACTGGGCCAAGAGGGGGCGTGGAGGTTAAGGCAGCAGGATCCCACCTAGCCGACTGCGTGGTTAGAGTCCCTGCCTCAGTGGCTTGAAAACACCAGGCACGTGTCCATGTGTGCCCAAATTCCAAGAGGAGAATGGAGGAGAAGGAACTGTGGTGTGGCCATCTCCCCTGGGGGTGATTTCTCACTTTCCCTCTCTTGTTCTCTGTCTATGGTGAGAACATACACCGTATAGCAAAATTTTGTTGTTTTGTTTTGTTTTAGAAAGATTTTTGCTATAGGGCATATGTGCTCACTAGAGAGACAGAGAGAGACATAGAGACAGAAAGTGAGAAATCACCCCTGAGGGGGGTGGCCTTGCCACAATCCCTTCTCCTCCATTCTCCCCTTGGGATCTTGGGCATGCATGCACACGTGCATGGTATGAGTTTCGAATTGCCAGGTTCAGGACTTGAACTGTAGTCACCTATGTGAGAGTCCAGCAACATAACCACTATGCTGTCTGCTGGTCCCTACAAAGTTTTTTTACAAAAAGAATAAACAAGGCCTTGGCAGGGCATTTTTTTTGTTTTTGTTTTTAAAGAACTACCATATGATCCAGCAACCCCACTTCTGGGTATATATGCAAAGAAAAGAAAGTATGTCAAAGAGATCGCTGCTCGCCCAAGTTCACAGCAGCGTTATTCACGGTGGCCAAGATAAAGGAAGCAACCTGACTTCCCAAGAACTGATAAAGAATAAATAATGTCACACACACACACACACACACACACACACACACACACACACACAAATGGCATATTATTTAACCAATTAGAAATTTTAAAAAAGAAGAAATGCTGTCATTTGCAGCAACATGGATGAACATGGAGGACATCAGGTTGAATGAAATAAGCCAGGAACAGAAAGACAAATATGGGACCAGCAGTTAGTGTAATGGCTATGTTGCTGAACTCCCATGTAGTCGATTGCGATTCAAGTCCTGGACCCGGTGGCTTAAACTCACGCCGGGCGCGTATGCATGTGTGCCCAAGATCTCGAGAGGAGAATGGAGGAGAAGGGAGTGTGGCATGGCCATCCCCCCGAGGGGTGATTTCTCACTTTCTGTCTCTGTCTCTCTGACGAGCGCACGCTCCCTATAGCAAAAACCTCTCCCCCAAAAAAAGAAAGACAAATACTCACTCGTGTGGGAGTCAGACGTGCTGATCTCATGGAGTAGAGAGTAGAATGGTGGTTACCAGAGGCTAGGAGGGTGGGACGGAAGAGGGAATACGGAGAGGTAGTGAGTGGATACCACCTCACCGTCAGCTAAGCCGAGCAAGTTCTACAGAAGGGTGGCAGCAGTTGACAATCATTTCTAGTATATCTCAAGATAGCTAGAAGACAGGATTTTGAATGCTCCCCACACCCAGTAACAAGAAGTGATTGTGGTGATGGATATGCTAGTTACCCTAATTTGAACATTGTACTTTGTATTCATGCGTTGAAACATCACACTGTACCCATAAATAGGTACCATTATTATGTGTCAGTTAAAATAATATCTTTTTTTAAATGATTCCATGGTTTTCCCTGGGTCAGTCCTGGGGTGCAGGGTCAGCCCTGGGGTGCAGTGTCAGTCCTGTGGTGCCAGCTTGGGCACCATGGCTGAGGCCATGGGCATATCTGAGGGGAGACAGGGATGGGAGACCAGGCCCCCATCAGAGCCCATCACTTGTCTAACACGAGTCAAACGCTGATCCCACCGAAACCACCTCCCCTTACCAATTTGCTCATTCATCCAGCCGCATGGATGACGCAGGTAAAAAGGCAATCTATCGCTGAAAGTGAGTAACTCCATCCTGAATGACTTAGTTCTCTCTAAAGTTTCAAGCATTCTTGTCCCAAATAATTCAAGATCTAGGATAAGAGTACAAACGTCGAAGCATGTGGAAAGTGCAAATTCAGCTAAAAACTGTTCGAGAAAACCTGCTCTATTGCTGTATTTTGGTAAATGTACCTTCCTGGACCCTAGGTGGTTCAAGGTTCTAGTTTGAGATCACCAGGAGAACGGCACTGACCCAGGGGCAGGGGCTTCAGGGAGTCAGCCCCTGGCCCCTCTCTTCCCACCGGCAGCTCTATCCTGCACAGTGGAAGGTCCCCCGTGTAAAGGAGTGTGCACTGAGCTTGCACAGCTGGGCTCTGTCCACACCCTCCCCAGGCAGCACCCGTAGTCCCATGGTGTACCCTGGCCTGGCTGTAGGAGCTGCTCTCAGGAGGACCTTCCTGGGGACTGGCCTAGAAGCCTGGAAGAACACTGAGCTATTACACCTGGAAATTCCAGGGAGCCCTGGGGATAGCGTACCCTCCAGACAGAGGCACAGCCTTGTCCTGACCTTTGTCATCCTGCAAGAAGGGTCATGGTGGAGCAGGGGCCCGTGGTCGGTAGGTCTCAGGTGCAGTCTAAAGCGTATTTGGAATTGGGAATGATTTTTCTGTGAAAGTCACACTTTAAAAAGCTGCAGACTTTGCAGTTACCCTGAGATTTGGAAGGGAGAAAAAGAAGAATAAGAAGGGTGTTTCTTATTTGAATTTAACGACTTTTGAAAGCCTCTGGTCAACTTTTCTTCTTGTTCTCCAAGGTAAGATTATTTCCCCTTTGGCATTCAAAGGGAAACTGGATCAGTTGTGTGGAAAACCAAAAACGATGTATTTTATCAACTTCAAACCTGTCTCGAGGCTTTCTCCCACACTGTGTTAAATAATAGAAGTCTTTTTAATTGAATTTCTCTGTGTGCAGCATATGCTGGGTGACATTATGCCAGCCTCTCACTCTAAGAGGAAAACGTTCTTCCTAAAAGCGTTAAGATCCAGAGTTTCATCCCTATGTGGAAGGAACGCAGGACTGCGGTGGCTTGAAGCCACATCGAAACAGAACCTCCAAGATGTCGTTGTCAAAACATGGTGCAGCAATTTGGGGGAAATATTGAGAATTAGAGAATGAAAATAAAAGAAACAGATGAGTAAGAGGAGAAAGGGAGGAACAGAGTGAGAAAGGAAACGCTATGGCACAATTTGGTCTGTAAAATCACAGTGATAAGGGCCAGTCCAGTGCTGTGGTGGTTAAGGCACTGGATCCAACATGGTCCAACTTCACTGTTCGAGTCCTGGACCCAGTGCTTAAGAAATATACCAGGCATGTATGAGCATGCCCAAAAACCCCCCAGAGGAGAACGAAGGAGAAAGGACTATCCCATCCCACCTGGGGGTTCTTTCTGTCTCTCTCTCTCTCAAGCTTAAGTGCCCTATAGTAAAACTAATAATAATAATAATAATAAAAGAATCACAACAATAATGTTTTAGCATTGAAGCATCCCAGCTACAAGCTGCTCTGGATTTTATTTCACTGACAGCCACCCTCTCCTAGAGAGGGGATTATAAATGTACAAATAGTCTTCAAAAAGTCAACAGAATATGTATTTTTTTATTTATTTATTTATTTTTGAGAGGATTTTTTGTTGTTGTTGTTATAGGGCGTGTGTGCTCGCCAGAAAGACAGAGACAAAAAGACAAAAAGTGAGAAATCAACCCCAGGGGAGATGGCCATGCTGCAATCCCTTCTCCTCCATTCTCTCAGAATCTTTGGCACACATGCCCACACGCCTGGCATGAGTTTAAGCCAGCAGGTCCAGAATTCAAATCACGGTTGACTACATGGGAGTCCAGCGACAGAGCCATTACACCAACAGCTTGTCCCGGAAAATGCATATTATATATATATTAAAAAAAAAAAACTATGCGTGGACCTTTTTTCTGTTGTTCCAAGGTAAACTCGTATTTTAATTCCATTTTTCCACAAACTCTTTTTTTTTTTAAGAGAGATTTTTTAATGTAGGGCATGTGTACTTGTCAGAAACACAGAGAGAGAGAGACAGAGAGAGGGAAAGTGAGGAATCACCCCATGGGGGGATGGTCATGCTGCAATAGCTTCTCCTCCTTTCTCCTTGGGATTTTGGGCCCACATGCACATGTGCCCAGCAGGAGTTTCAAGTTGCCAGGTCCGGGACTTGAACTGTGGTTGGCCACATGGGAGTCCAGCACCTTAACCACTACACCACCTGCTGGCCCCATCCGGGAACTCTTTGAGATCCCCTTGTAGGCGTGTGGGTCAAGGCCATAACTCTGTCTGCAATAAGACGTGATTGTGTTCTTGCTCCCAAAGAATCCTGGAGCTGCAGCAGAATGGCGACATGGACATCCTGAAGCACAAATGGTGGCCTAAGAATGGCCAGTGTGACCTCTACTCATCCGTGGACACAAAGCAGAAAGGAGGTGCCCTGGACATAAAGAGCTTCGCAGGGGTGTTTTGCATCCTGGCCGCCGGCATCGTCCTCTCCTGCTTCATCGCCATGCTGGAGACGTGGTGGAACAAGAGGAAAGGATCCCGTGTGCCGTCTAAAGAGGTACTTGAGTGAGAGCTCAGCCAGGCGCGTCCCGGGGAGGACGCTCACGGGGAAGAGGAAGATGGGTTGGGAATGGTCATTGTTTCTTCTTTCCTCAAGGATAGAACAGAAACTAGTGCAATAACAAATTGATAAGGGCAATACCGATTTCCATTGTAGGACACCCCTGATAAGGGAAGAGGAGACTGTAGTGTGTGCGAGATTGACAGTTTCATGTGTCACAATAATTTTCTCCAATCTCAAGGTAGACTTGATTTCAGTGATTATTATTAAAACTGTCATTGCCTTGACCAGTTCACAAAGACACTTATCATTTTATTTCAGTTAGTGTTTACCTCATAGATAAAATTGTGTCTCTAAGACTGGACCTAAAAAACACAGTATTACAGTAAAAAACCATCAGAATTTTCTCTTCTCCCCTGTGGCTGTTTCCCTCTACATACAAGTAGAGCCATATGTTTTTGGTACTTCAGTAACCAAATCCACGTTATGGAATAATCCAGAAATCAAGTTTTCTTCTTCACAATTGAGTAAGCTTATTTCCATGGCCATAATGAATTTTTTCTAGCTCTCTGAAAAGAATCATTGCAGAGTTACATAGAGTATCTCTTATACAAGGGCACATGCCTTCTTCTTATCATAAATCATGGGATTCATAAATTATCAGGGAAATTTCAGTTAAAATAAACTGTTGGATTCCTTTATTTTATTTCCAGTGGACCAAATTTTTTAAATTATGAAGTCATAATCACTAAAGCTTTACAAATTGAATTTTAAAAAACCACCTGAACTTGCTAAAAGATTTGATTTGGTAGAAAGTTGGAAAGAAAGTTCTAAACTTTCTGTAACTATAGCTTGTCTAACTAATTGATGCTTAGGGCAAATCCTGAGAGGATCTGCTTTAATGCACAAATAAAAATGACTTCCCATTTGCATATGAATTTTTGCATGTTAATGTATTCTTTCAAACAGATTGTTCTCTAAAGTAGTCTAAGGATTCCTTCCTACCGCCTTATATGCAAAATTGATCAGCACCATTTATAAGAAAAAGCTTGGCATAGCAAAGATAAATCTTCCTTCCTCCTTGTGCGAACGATCATACATCCCAAATTAGTGGAGAATGAATTAAAAATTAATCAGGTTTTATTGCAGTGTTTTCTTTATGGAATAAGCGTCTGGTATCTCTGTTGACATTGATTCAATGCAAAAGACCACATTAATGCCACATTATAGCCGAGACTTCATATTCTCAAAAATCTGGAAATTAAGGACTCCCCAAGCTCCTTATATCTTGAATTACTATATATGATATTAAATTTTTGCATTATTATATCTGTTGATGGATGACTACATTACAGTTGCTGTGGGAACCATAAAATTATATGTCTCAACCCTCTAACGTCTCAGTGATAATATTGCATTAATGGATATTTTTTATTGGATTTGGAAATGAGAAAGGGGAAGGAAAAACAGTGAGGCACATCAAAATATTTTGCACCGAGGAGCTTTCGAATAGCACAATGAGAAAACCACACACTCCATTCTCACCCATGACAGCTACTCCAGATCCTAGAAACAAATATTTTCTCTTCTGATGATGAATAGATATTTTTAAATCCTCATAAATTTAATTTATTGAGCTCAGCTATAAATAAGACGGATAACAAGGACAAATTTATTTCTTGCCAGTTTTATTCTTCAAATATTGGACTTAATACTCACTTTTAGTGAAAACGTTAAGGGATTCATCGATTGATTTTAACTCCAGAAAATCAGAGGTTTTACTTCCTTTTTGTAAATTAAGCTCCTTCTTACCAAAAGGGCATTAGCGCACCTTAAACTTATTTGGTGTAGAGACCCTTTGGCATGAGGTTGCCCCCAGGGAAAGCCACTACACACGTCCTGACTTGGTGGGCTTTCTCCATGGCCCATTGACCGCAGTAGTGCCTGATTCCGGTGCTAACACCTCAGGTGTATGAAGTACCTCCATTAGAAATTACTCCTAATTAAAATGAATTGTACTGAGTGTTGCTCTATCTAAAAGCACTCACATATTTCTGGCCTCAAAGAAATAACCCTTTAACAGTCACTAACACTTTAGTATAAAATAGCATAGCACATCCATTCCCTCCAAGAAGATGAAGAGAGACAAAAGTCCAACATGGAACGAGACAACTCTGAAAATAAACAAAGCATGCATAAAGAAGAGGTGGGGGGGGTGAGTTGCTAAAACCATACTTTGTGCTTGTACAATTTTGCCTGGGTCCAGCTCTTACAGAATGGCAGTCACCCGTCTAATGCTCCCGTACCTTTACAGTTGCATGTGGTATGTGCTCATTCTAGAACTTGTGCTGCAAGAAAAATATTTATTCTAGATAACCTGATCTCAGGATCATCTTGGTACCCTCTCCCCCCCAGAACTTAGCACAGTGCCTGGCTCATATTAGGTGCTCAATAAATATTTATTAAACAAATAAGCCCCAAAGTTCAGTTTATTCCATGCTTGCTGAACTACTTTTTTTCTTTTCTTTTTTTTTTTTTTTTTTTTTTTTTACCATAAAAGCTATGACTGATAGAAACCTTTTCTT
>NW_006203479.1:1211739-1221626 GCF_000334495.1 Tupaia belangeri chinensis | reverse complement strand
TTTTAGTTTTTTCCTTGTTTGCTGAACTTCTTTTTTTTTTTTTTTTTTTTTTTTTTTTTTTTTTTTTTGTACCATAGAAGCTAGTACTGATGAGAACCTTGTCTTCTTTTTCTTCATCTCCAGGATGACAAGGAAATTGACCTGGAGCACCTCCATAGACGTGTAAATAGCTTGTGCACAGATGACGACAGCCCCCATAAACAGTTTTCCACCTCGTCAATTGACTTGACCCCTCTGGACATTGACACTTTGCCAACACGACAAGCACTGGAGCAAATCAGTGATTTCAGGAACACTCATATTACCACAACGACCTTTATCCCAGAGCAGATCCAGACTCTTAGCCGCACACTGTCCGCTAAAGCTGCCTCTGGTTTCGCTTTTGGCAACGTGCCTGAGCACCGAACTGGCCCTTTTAGGCACAGGGCACCCAATGGAGGCTTTTTCAGGAGTCCTATAAAAACAATGTCATCTATTCCTTATCAGCCGACTCCTAGCCTGGGGCTCAATCTGGGTAATGATCCAGACCGAGGCACCTCCATCTGAGCATCCAACAAAAATGTCTTCACTGTCTCTTTTTTAGGACTCCCTTTGCAAGGAGCAACTGTAATATTGTGGGACTAACATGGATGTAACTTAAAAAAAAAATCAGGATGATTAGTAACAATTCTAGTCCTCTCTCCCCCCCTTCTCCCTGCTTCCTCTCCTCTCTTGCTTTCTCTCTTTTTCCCTCTTTCCGTACATCTCCCACCACTTTTTTTCATTACTCAATCTGTTCCCCCCAGAATATAGTAGGCTAGGGTCCTCTTAGTCCAGCTTTTCATATACTGTACTTCAAGTCTAGGAAATGTGCACTGAGTATTCTGAACGTCTGTGCAGGATTCATTTGACATAAAGGCCTCATACGTCACCTCTATTTTGAAAACGACACTCGCAATAACTTCGGTTCTGTTCCATTCTCCTGCTGCATCCACAATGCCCCACTGCTTTTGAGGGTCCTCTGACTGTGGACCAAACCCTGCAGTGTTTCTAAAATAATCTAAAGACCATTCAGGCCACATGATCTGAGAATGCAGTTTTGTAGGATGACAAACAAACAAACAAAGCCATTAATATGCCAGTCAAGACTACAGTTCAAACTACTCTTGCACTGCAACAGTGCATATTGACCTTTATGTGATTGTACAGTATTCACAGTTTTTTCTTATGTACAGTAAGATCTATCCTATGGCAGAAGCCTCTATTGTGTTAAATAAAATGAGTATCTCGTATATATATACATATATATGCACCTATATGATGTGTATATATATAAAAAGGCGGCCATTGCTATTGCAATTCATTTAATAAAGCTTTAGTTTTAAACAATAAAAGTATTGTATACAGGAACTATGTATAGTGCAGGAGTTCTTTTCAGTTAGAAAAGGCAGGTTGCTTTAATGTTATTCCGACTCGCATTGTTTGCCAACAGACTATTTTATACTTTTGTTATTAAAACATCCAGGGCGATTTAATATTTGTTCGTAGAGGTAACTCATTTGAATAGGTTTTGCATTTGTTATCCGGCAATGTATAAAGCTAACCTTGATAACTTTACTTTTAATTAATTATCTAAATGGAAGATGCTATTAGCTGACCCACATCCACCGCAGCACGTAGAGTTCTCGAAGAGTTTAAACGTAGATCATTGAAGGTGAAAATCCTCTTCCGAAGCAGTAAGCCAATCAATACGATTACTGTAGTTGGGGACAGATGGGAGCCCTTAAGAAATATTGATGTGGCCTTAATTACCGTCATACATTATCCTAAAGAAGAAAATGTAATTACCATCCTGGGCTCTCAGCGTCATCCCCTTTTTTTTTATTCAGTTCTGTTGGGAGGAGTTCTGTATTTTTTACGTTAGTGCCAAGTGTATAGAAGGACGACAGCAAAAACAGTGCCTGTGTGTGCACCGCCTTTCCAAGTAGCATTCTTACCCGTTAGCGATGTAGGACGAACTTCGTTTGTAATCCTTAGACTGTGGTAAGTAGGAAGCAAGAACTTATCCTGTGTGTTCACGCAGTCATACACTTATTTTAACCTAATTCATGCTGTGGCTAGGATCGATATAGGAAAACCAACCTATGTGATTTGCTTTAGGAGAAATTAAAAGGTATATTCTTAAGGTATATTATATTTTGATGCTAATTCTGTTCTGGGGAGCATCTTGTATGGTCACTGTTTTTGTACTAAATCTTCGAATATTGTCTACTGTGTAAGGCAGAAAAATTTCTTATCCTGCAAAAACCATTTTGTTTCCAGGGTAACAAGTACTTAAGTGCATGCACAACTTGTTCTCCCCTGTAACATTCATGATCTCATTCACAACTGATTTTCAAACAACACAACAGAAAAAGATCTTTACAAGCGATAGAGGGACATACCAGCTGTTGCAGTGATTTTAGGTATCGACAACCTGTTAACCATGTACCATATTTAAAATAGGCTTATTTTGATGTATTGCCTATTATACAAATACACAACACATTTTTGGAGGCCTCAATTATGAGTGACAGAGCTTTCTGTGTATAATTTGTCTAAATAATTTGTCTAATAAAAATGTTTTCTAAACTTGCTCTCATACGATGGAAGTCTTCACTGTTAGAGTGGAAAATGCTTACTCCCGCCCCAATGAACTGAATTTTTCTAGAAGTTTCTCTCAAATCAGCTCCAGCAGGAAAGACAGGAAGTTAGAGCTGCAGAACTATGCCAAGATGAGTGAGTTTCTAAAAACCATACTACAGAATGTCCTAAACCCACGAAAGACTGACTTTCTGCTAATCAAGACTATTTAAACCAACAATATATTGGTTTTTCTTTGTGGATGTCTCTGTGAGCACTTTTTTGGGGGAAATTTATCTTGTTTCATGTAAAAACAACGCCACCTTTATAATAATAGCAGGAAGAGGGTTTGTCAGGTCAAAAACAAAAAAAGAACAATAAAGGTAATTATTAAACTTAGGATTCATTGATTGACTCAAATGGCTTTCTAGAGATATTTATCATGCTGAATCAATTCAGAAGTTAATTCATGCTCCAACATTATTTTACAAGAGTATTACTTGTTGCACTTGAATATTTAATTCTGATATCTGGCTCACTTCATAAACATATATCCGAAAAGATATTTGTAAAATATAGATAAAATCTCTGCTGTCATAAAATTCCATCACGAACAATATTTTAATTGTTGGAACTGGGAGGAACTTTAGAGATAAGACTATCTCCCGTGTTTTACAAATAAAGGAACACAGGATGCTAAGAAGCAGTGACACCCAAATGTTTGATGAGCTACAACTTAAAATTAGATCCTTTTTTAAGATATATTTATTTAATTTTATTTGACTTATTTATTTGTTTGTTTATTCATTTATTTAATTTGACCAGAGAGAGAGCACGCACAAGAGAAAGGGAAAGTGAGAAAGCAAGCTGCCAGATCCAGGACTTGTACCCAGGTCAGCTAGGTGGGAGTCTAGGGGAGTCTAGTGCCTTAATCACCACACTACCTGCTGCCCCAAGACTGGATTTTTTTTTTTTTTGAGAGGTTTTTGCTATAGGGCGCGTGCCCTCGCCAGAAAGACAGAGAAAGGCAGAGAGACAGAAAGCAAGAAATCACCCACCAGGGGGGATGGCCACGCCTCAATCCCTTCTCCTCCATTCTCCTCTCGGGATCTTGGGCATGTACGCACATGCGCCCGGCATGAGTTTAAGCCACCGGGTCCGGGACTCAAACCACGGTCAACTACATGGGAGTCCAGTGACATAACCATTACGCTAACTGCTGGTCCCAAGACTGGATCTTTTAAATAAAGAAAGAACTATACCAGCTTCAGTTGCATTTACACAGTTCCTCCCAATTGCAAATGTAGAGATAACCCAGATACAAGGTTTCTACCTGTTGCTTTGACCAAGGGTACAAATCTCTAGGAGCCTTCTCTGCTCAGTTGAGACCACTGGTTCAAAGACTCCTTTTACAGCTAGGAAAGTGAGCACCTCAGGTCACCAGGGTCACAGCCTGGGCGGAACTAAGGCAGGATCCTGTTTCTAGCCTGTCCTGTTCCTTAACCATCGCTTGCCCTGGTTCTCACCACTTAGAACAGCCCTCCTTTTTAACACATGACCCATACTTTATATCCAAGCATTTTGTATTCTACCCCACTTTGGTGGATCTTTAGGATTTCTGGTGGTGACTTTTACCACCTCAGAACTTCTGCAGTTTTTAGTTTAATCATACAAACCCAGAAGTTGTAAGACGGCCTTCCTTCCTCATTCATATTAAGTACAGGTGGTTTGTCGTTTCCTTAATGCTTTTGTTTTCATCTCTAGTTTGGTGTTGGCTGTCAACTGAATAAATACTTTCTAAACATAGACTTTGCTGAATGTACTTTGCTTAATCAATTAAAAAAAGAAAGAGAAAACCCATTTTTTTTTCCTACATGACACCTTAGCCACACAACTGGATAACATTACTATTCATTTATAATCAAAAATTTCTAATTGTCAAACACATTCTAGATTATGAGTAAATAAATCAGAGTTAAAAGCTTATGTGCTGGTAAATGTAGGTTTACTTTAAATTTACATTTACATAAATCTCGTGATGACTGATAAAATACAATGAGCTCACTAAAATCTTACTTCCTTCTAAAGTATTTTTATTTCTAAAATCAAGTCCTATAGCAAATGCTTGTGACCAGATCTTAATAAATGATTAGCAATTACGGCTGTAATTATCATTTCTTCAAAATTTAATAGTCACCTTCTCGACATATATTTTAGTGGACACGCTTTTATCATATAATATATATGAACACATTAGGGTGGAGAAGACTTACCTGATGCTGAAAATTTGGGAAATAAAACTATTATTTATGTTAGACTTGATAAATGTGATTCAGTTCTGTTGGTGTTTAGAGAACCTGTTATGTAAAAATCCACTGTGCAAAGCACTTCCTCATGGAGAAAATGAATATATTTAGGAATGGCTGTGTGTTTCTACCACCAGGTCTTTTATTGTCCCCCTATCAATATGCAGGATACAGAAATCCCCTTACGACTTCATGAGATGGCAGAATGAGTCACCCCCACCCCGTTCAGTTCGCTTCGGACCTTTATAATCCAACTGGCTATAGCCATTTGTCCAAGCAGTTCTCAAGGGCCTACTGAGTCTACCTTCTTGGGCTTAGAACTTCTTCCACGAAGACTTGGAAATTGCCCAAGAGGCTAAATTTTCACAAATGTGAAAGTTACCATAAGCCACCACTGTCATCATGCTTCATCTTTACCTATTTCTGCATACCATTCAGAGACTGTCCCCTACCATCAGGTGCCTACATCAGACTGAAACAGACCACCATAACTCATCTTTGGTCTCCATAAGACTAACCAGTCATGATAGGCAGAGCTCTACCATGTTTTAAACAATTTGTTTCAAAAAGACCAAACCCAGTCTCCAAATAAATACATTTTATTCAGGCTCTTTTTCATGTTGCAACTAAGCCCTCTAGCCATTTTCCTCTTGTCTAAGTCACAGAATGAAGTATGATCTGTGAGCCAGGCCTGTCTGCCCACCATGATGACAGCTAGCAATCCACACACACTTCCAGAAGTAGAAAAATTACTTATTCTTGCTCCATAGCTGCACAGAGGCATGGGACAGTTAAATCATGTCATGATTCAGCCTACCCCCAGGATGGAAAAAGACTGGAGGAGCTAGCTCTGATTTCCCCACCTGAATTTTCCAAATTTCCGTTCTTCTCAATACTATTCATTTGCTTTGTTTCCATACAATATTGATGGCAAAGCAAAAATTTAAGTTTGAAAATTGTTTGCATACCTAAAGGCTCTTTCTGGGGCCAGCAAATGGTGTAGCACCTATGTCACTGGACTCTCACATGGCTGACCACGGTTTGAGTCCCAGACCTGGTGGTGCCAAGCACATGTGCATGCATACCCAAGATCCTGGGAGGAGAATGGAAAAGAAGGGACTGTGGCCATTTTCCCTGAGTGGTGATTTCTCACTTTCCCTCTCACTGTCTCTGTCTCTCTCTCTCTCTCTCTCTCTTTGGCAAGCACATATACCTCAAGACAAAAACCTCTAAAAATAAATAAATAAAAATTTTATAAAGGCTGTTTCCTGACTTGCTATTATACAGTTAAGGGCCAAGTGTCACTGTTTAACCAATTTTGCACATATCCGAGACATTCTTCTAGAAGAGAAACTCTGCTATTTGAACAGGCTGCCATTCTACAGACACAGCGGTCTAGATTTGGCAAGGATTGAAAACCTGGTTTCCTCTTAAAGAAACCCCTTAGGTTTCCATTTGGAATTGGCAGTATATTTCAGAGGTCTCACTATCCATGATGTGATTGAAAAGTCACAAAATTTTCAGGACATTAATTCTCATTAATTAAAAATGAATTAAGCTTTCATAACAGCTGTTTTAGAGAGAAACATATGTCACAAAACCAAACAACAATACAATGTCAGAACCAGAGAAGGGATCAAAAAACATCGCTTTTAATAAACATTTTGTCACAAGATTTGAAATATGAGAAGGCAAACTTTAATATTTAAAGTTGTTATTTTTAAAGAATAATTTCATTTTCTTTATTATTGCTATATTTTTTAATTTGCTATAGGGCACATGAGCTTACCAGAGAGAGAGAGAGGGAAAGTGAGAAAGCAACCTATCAGGCCCAGGACTTGAAGGGCAGTCGGCCATGTGGTAGTCCAGTGCCTTAACCACCACACCACCTGCTGGTTCCATTATATTTTATTTTTAAATTGGTGCTACTGAGAAGTTTAGGAATGAAATAGGCTATTTAAATTACTTATTAATTTTTAAATTGTATATAGGTATTATTTTTAACTACTTTTGAAAATAAACAAATTACAACTTGCCTATTCACTACACAAGAGATTTACAATAGAAAACCTGTGGGATGCGGCATGGTAGCTGAGGTGACCAGATCCCACTAGGCTGAGGGTTCAAACCCTAGACCTAGCAGCTTGAGAAACATGCCAGATTTGAATGCATGCCAAAAAATCCCAATAGAAGGGAACAGTGAAGTAGAAGGGATTTCAGCTTGACTATCCCCATGAGGGGTGGTTTCTCACTGCCTGCCCCCAACCTCTCTCCTAGGGCACATGCACACTCTGGCAAAATTTTAAAAATAAATAAATACATTTAAAAAAATTTTTTTGAGAGGTTTTTGCTATAGGGCGCGTGCGCTCGCCAGACAGACAAAGAGAGACAGAGAAAAAGTGATAAATCACCCCCCAGGGGGGATGGCCACGCCGCAATCCCTTCTCCTCCATTCTCCTCTCAGGATCTTGGGCTTGCACGCTCACATGCCCAGCATGAGTTTTAAGCCACTGGGTCCAGGACGTGAACCGCGGTCGACTACGTGGGAGTCCAGCAACATAGCCATTACGCTAACTGCTGGTCCCTACATTTTAAAATTTCTAAGAATTATTTCTTCTAATGCATAATAAAACAAGATGTGATTTGCAAAAATATTTTCAAGAGCTATTTCCTAGAGCAAGAGGTAACTGTTTCATGGTAGGCAAATAAATATGTGATAGTATTTCATTCCTTTCCAGAATTATGTTACAGTTGACTTCAAAATTTATGTTAGGCCCATATTAATATCTGTTTGCAAAAGGTCACTATAAAATTTATTGTTAGAAATAAAAACACACTGGGCCTAGCAACTGGCATAGTAGTTAAGGTGCTGGAATCCCACATGGTTGACTGTAGTTGGAGTCCCAGACCTGACAGCTTGAAAATCATGCCAGGTGCGTGTACGTGTATGTCCAGAGTCCCAAGAGGAGAAGAGAGAAAGGGTTGCAGTGTGGCCATCCCCTGGGAGGTGATTTCTCACTTTCCCTCGTACTGTCTCTCTGTGTCTCTCTCTGGTGAGTACATGTGCCCTATGGCAAAAAAAAAAAAAAAAAAAAGATTACATTAAAAATAATAACACACTAAGATCAAGTTGAAAGTGTATGTCCAGCATGCCTTGTTTGAGTTTATCATGCTGGAAATAATTATTGAATAATTACTTTTCTAGATACTATTTTTAAAAGCTTTGCACATTAGTTATTAGATGCATAAATGTGTTAAGTATATAATTAGTATAATTGACATTAGGTACGCAATACAGAATTTTTTTCATGCACAGTGTTGTTTAATGAGTTAAATGCTTCTTTCCAAAGCAACGTATTAAAAATGAAAAATAAAATAACTAGATTCAACACTGCATGACTACACAACGTGAAACCTATTGCTCACTCAGATTTTCCATGGAAATTTCGTGGTCGAAACGACTTTGTAGGGCCAGCAGGTGGTGTGGAGGCTCAGGTGCTGGATCCCATGTAGCCAGCTTCACAGTTCGAGTCCCAGACCAGGCAACTTGAGAATCATGCTGGGCATGTGTGTGTGCCCATGAGAGGAGAGGAGAGTGGACAAGCGATTGCAGTACTGCAAACTCCAGAGAGAGAGTGGAGAAGCAACTGCAGCACGGCCTCACCGGTGTGGGGGGTGGGTTTCTTTCCTTCTGTCTTTCTATCTTTCTGTCTCTCTCTGGTGAGCACACACGCCCTATAGCAAAAACAAAACAAAAAGAGACTGTGTATAAACTGCACAAAACCACCAGAGTGAAGACACTTCTCATATGGATAGCTGCCAAAGTTTTTGGTGTGTCCTATGCCACAATTACCAACAAATAATCTTAATTAATTTACTTTTTCATTAATTGTTTCTTCTTTATCATCATTAAATGAAGTTTTAAATTCTTACTCCATAAGGATTCTGTGTCTCTTATTTTTCACTCATCTTAGTAGCATAGAGTTTAATAAGCCTGCAGGAGACGATTAGGAACAAGCAGTCCCTCAACAAGTACTTTCTGAGCACCTAATACGAGCATGGCCACCCAGGCAGTGCTTCTAAGAGGTGTGCCGGGCACCCTCCTGGGCGGATGGTGATTCCAATGTGCTGAGGTATCAATGCCCACCTTTCTCAGGGTGGCAGGGTGGGCCCCTGGGCTGGATTCTGCCTGTGAGCAGTTCTTATACCTGGCTTCTGGAAGAGCCACCCAAGTTAGAGACACAAAATGCCAGCATGTGGAGTGAAATAGAGCCGGATCAGAAGGTGTGGCTAGCAATTATATTATGGATGCAGAACCTTTTCCATTGTCAAGCTGTGGCCTAGATACATATACAAGAAGGGAGAAATAATGTACACGCTGTGGCTTGGGATGGTTCCGTGGAGTAAGCGAAGACCCGTCCTAAGCCAGAGAATACAGAAAGGTCAGAGGAAGCCCATGGGCTCCCAGCTGGAGGACGACAGCGCAACCATAGACCAGAGGAGAGGAAGCAGCAGACTCTGGTGACAGAGTTTTGGGGTTCCTGTTGGGGAGCAGCAGCAGGGAAAGCTTGGGGGTGATCATGGGAAACCAGAAGGTGGGACTCAAGAGCGAGCACTGTCTCCTGTCCCCCATCCTTTCACACTGCGCTTGTTCGCTGGAGTCCCACTGTGCGCAAGGCGCTTCCGCACATGCTGGAGGGCGCCAGTCAACCAGAGCCCCCTGTGCTCACAGAATTACCGTAAAGGGGGGGACAGAAAAGAAGCAAGATAAATAAGTGAAGTAGTAACCTAGTAGACGATGAGGGGGGCCAGCAGGTGACGTGGTGGGTCCCACATGGCCAACTTTCAGACCGGCTGCTTGACACTCTCATCAGACAGGTGCACGTGTGTGCCCAGAATCCGGAGAGAATGGATGAGAACGGATTGTGGCCTGGGCATCCCTCCCTGGGGGGGGGGGGGGGGGGGGGTGCTTGTGTGGCC